>NC_092237.1:57173707-57176207 GCF_036320965.1 Panulirus ornatus | reverse complement strand
AAAGTCACACACAAGCACAAGATTGCATAAACACATGCACCCATGTACACATCAAGATATGGGGTCCCACGAGTGCGAAACTCCCTCCCTACACAGCACAAGTAAGAAATTACACACACAATAAATGGGACCCCGCGAGTGTAAAACTCCCTCCACATCCAGTAAAAATTGGTGAGTACAAACAGGTCCAAGACCCGGAGCGCAGAAATAACATTTTTCTATTTCGGGTTTTTCTTTGGCTTTATTTCTTATTGTTATATCAGCAACGTCAGCCAGTCTAAACTCACTCTGTCGGCCTTACGCAATAGCCACGTCCCTCCAAGATATATTGTGCCTTGTACTGTGGTTATAATCATTAGCCACACCTGGCTTACGAGCGAAAGAATGTTTTCTGTGTGTATTCATCAACTGCGTCAGGTTATCTCTTCTGTGAGTGAACACGCGGTGCGAAAGATCAAGCAACGTCATCTCGCAAATGTGAGGTGAGGTGGGTCTAACGCTGCTGTGAGGCAGACAGTGTGAGGAGGGTCTAACGCTGCTGTGAGGCAACCAGAGTGTGAGGCGAGTCTGAAGCTGCTGTGGGATAAACAGTGTGTGAGGCGGGTCTAACGCTGCTGTGGGCGAAGGAGGACTACCACCTCGAGAAGCCAGGAGGAGTCAGCTGGGTGCGGCGGGCCACGGAGCGGGCCGGACGGTATTCTGGTAACAGTGGTGTTGTTGTACCATTAGCTCATGGGAGTGAGTGGGAATATGACGTAACACGATGGAAATGCTGAGTCACCGACGGCGAGGAGAACATCACGACTGGCTGGCTCTGTGGTGACGTAAGGCGCGTCAGCTGCCACCCTGGTAGTGTGTTGTCACTGCCTCGGTGGTGTGCGTGAGAGAGAGAGAGAGAGAGAGAGAGAGAGAGAGAGAGAGAGAGAGAGAGAGAGAGAGAGAGAGAGAGAGAGACCACACCCCGGCCCTCGAAACGTTTCAGCTATAGTTCCTAACCACGAAACAGGCGGACCCGCGTTCGAATCCAGGATTGGGGCGGAGGCCTTCTCCCACAGACGGGTACCTGGAGAGCTGAGTTAGCTGAGTGGGTGGAGCGAGTTACCCCTCCTGCCGTAGTGAGTGTTGAAGCGGTGTCGAGGACCAGCCCAACACCCTCCGTGTCAGGACCTGCTGGTCGTGCTCTGCGTCAGCGTAACAGCCTACAGCCGGGGCCAGACGAGACACCCCTTCCTCACATACACCACAAAACGATCTTCTGATTCTCTTTAGAAGTTACATTCTTCCAGCTTTCCTCTTCTGCTTTCATCCATTGTCTACAGCTATACAGAATCAAGGATGGTGTTTACTGTCCTCCACCAGATGATAACCTCGTCACAGACCATCGGGTCCTCTGTTATCAAGTCCTTCCCATGTACTCCCGTTGGGTTGGATTTGTGCCCCTGCCAGCGGCTGGCTCACTGCGCACCACCATGCGAGCCGCAGCTCCCATGGATGTGTACTTCTCGACCTGTGCACCACCCCCCTTCCCTCGCCACCTCTCTCTCTCTCTCTCTCTCTCTCTCTCTCTCTCTCTCTCTCTCTCTCTCTCTCTCTCTCTCTCGACCAGCCACCCCCCACCGTCCTGGCTGCCTCAGGACACACCGTACCGTCAACACGCTGAAGTTTCCACGAGCCAGGGGAGGAACAATGGGCCGGTCCTCACATCCCCGCAACGTATCCTTGTACTACCGTCCGCAGTCACCCCTTTGATGATATTTTTCCTGCTACGTAGCCTTACAGCAATGTTGGCTGCTGTGCCACACGGTACACACCACCCCCCCTCCCTCTTCCATGAGGTGTACATACACACACACACACACACACACACACACACACACACACACACACACACACACACACACACACACACACATACACACACACACACACACAACCAGTTCAGTGAGTTCAACCTCGAGGTTATGAGAAACAGACGAAAGTTATCTTATCCACCCCTTATGTTCCCTCTCGTGTTCTACCTGAAGTGTGTGTGTGTGTGTGTGTGTGTGTGTGTGTGTGTGTGTGTGTGTGTGTGTGTGTGTGTGTGTGTGTGAGCGCGCTTGGGTTGGTCACATGCCCAGGCCAACACTACACAATCACCACAAGGAACAAAGCCAAACCTGGCATCATTCCATCAGGCACATTATACACCAAAACGAGTTGTACTGCACATGTATAACCCTGCAATATAATCAAATGTTAATCAAACACGTATGAAGCCCTGAGTATAACCAGATATACTGCACATACACACACACACACACACACACACACATACACACACACACACACACACACACACACACACACACACATATGTATATATATATGAACCTCGAATATAATCAGAACATCATTCACGCTAATATATGCATTGAGGCTTGTTTACTATACGCCGTAGACCGTGTTAGATTACCTTTCTAATACTTTGGTCCAAATTATAGATAACGAACCGTCGAAG
>NC_092237.1:57161207-57171207 GCF_036320965.1 Panulirus ornatus | reverse complement strand
GAACGTGGGCTACACGTAACACTAATAAACAATCCTCCTATGACAGAATGAAGCCAGCCAGCCAGCCAGCCAACCAGACACCCAGCCAGCCAGCCAGCCAACCAGACACCCAGCCAGCCAGCCAACCAGACACCCAGCCAGCCAGCCAGCCAACCAGACACCCAGCCAGCCAGCCAGACACCCAGCCAGCCAGCCAACCAGACACCCAGCCAGCCGACCAGACACCCAGCCAGACACTCAGCCAGCCAACCAGACACCCAGCCAGCCAGCCAACCAGACACCCAGCCAGCCAACCAGACAACCAGCCAGCCAACCAGACAACCAGTCAGCCAACCAGACACCCAGCCAGCCAACCAGACACCCAGCCAGCCAACCAGACACCCAGCCAGCCAACCAGACAACCAGCCAACCAACCAGACACCCAGCCAGCCAGCCAACCAGACAACCAGCCAACCAACCAGACAGCCAGCCAGCCAGCCAACCAGACAACCAGCCAACCAACCAGACAGCCAGCCAGCCAGCCAACCAGACGACCGGCCAACCAGCCAAATGCCCAGCCATCTAGACAGCCAGCCTGCCAGCCAGCCAACCAGACGGCCGGCCAACCAGGCAAACGGCTAACCATCCAGACAGCCAGCCAGCCAGCCAGCCAGCCAGCCAGCCAATTAACAACCAGTCGACCAGCTCAGCCAAGACAGACAATCACCCTGCCAACCAGCCAACCCACTTGCTCGCACAGACCTCCGCAACCTTCACACCGCCAGAGTTCTCTCCCATAACAATGCCACGACCCTCCGGACGCTAGTGGGGCCCCTGACCTCCGCCGTAACCCCCTCCTCCCTTCCCAGGCCTACGTATCAACCTGGAACCAACACACACACAGCGGAACAGCTGCCCCGAACAGAAAGATCCGCCTCTCTTGTAGAATCATGGCAGCGAATGGAGTGATACTCGCTTCGGGCGGCGCCAGGATGTGTGTGTGTGTGTGTGTGTGTGTGTGTGTGTGTGTGTGTGTGTGTGTGTGTGTGTGTGTGTGTAGCTCTGTTTCCCCACATCTACCTTGGCCATCTCGCGGGTGAGGCCAGGGGAGGCCTTCCAGGACGTCCACCTAGCCACAGGGCGCCACAACGAATCAAGGGATGGGGGAGGGGGGATCCACCGGGCGAATCCCACTCCAGCTGATAATACTGCCTTGCCTCAACACCTACCACGGGAGGGAGGACGGGGGTCAGGCTCTGCCCCGGTGCGGTAATGATACTTTTATGGTCGACCTTTTTGGGTAGAGAGAGAGAGAGAGAGAGAGAGAGAGAGAGAGAGAGAGAGAGAGAGAGAGAGAGAGAGAGAGAGAGAGAGAGAGAGAGCTAATCTGACTAGCTGACCACCGCCCTCCCTCTCACCGACACTTCTTTAAACAAACCACCACTCTCTCTCCCTCACCAACACTTGACGAGCAAACCACCACTCTCTCTCCCTCACCAACACAAACCTTAACCCTTCTCTCGATCACGCTTCAAGCACGTATTCATTCTACGCAGAACCCTATTTTACGGCGGACATCATTTGTTAATCCCCTAAACTTTTACCACACGCGATGGAGGATTTAAACCTCCCATAAAGCACACAAAGGAGGAGAAAAATATCCCCCCCTTCCTCCCCCTCCAACCTTATATTTCAGACACACTGCATCAAACGAGTCAAGCTTTGACGTGAGCTTTTTACTTGGCCTCGCGATGAAAAAACTAGAAAAAAAAGAGTCTAATTGTCGCAAAAAAATACCGTAACAGATCCACTGTAATTCCAGCATCAGACTCCGTTGTGAAAAGTGATTCCCACTGAAGCAACAAACAATACAAAAAAAAAAAAACAACATAAAAACAACGATTGAAAAAAAAATATCACCCCAATGTTTATCACGGGTTGAATTGAGAACGTTATTTTGATGTGACTGTTTTCCAAAGAACATACGGAAAAGTAGAGTTTGTCATCACTTCACTTCACCTCTCCTCATCTCCTGGTGTGTGCAAGACACTGTCGGGAAAGCTGGCGAACGCGAGTGACATGCGTACAGGTGGGTATGAGGCGCGTCACACAGGCAGGGTGAGGGTCCTTGTGTACTCAGCCACACAGGCAGAAGCACAGTGCAGCACGAGCCACTACCAGTACACACACGTGGAGGGTAGGGCGAGATATGAGTCTGACCCTACACACGAGCACAAGGGCTTCTTGTATTCCATAGGAAGACAAACACAAATATCACGCCGAGTCTACGATCATAAGGATCGGGTCAGCATATATAAATGTGTGGACAGGAGAGCAGTACATGATTTGACAGGTTACATACCATTACGGTTACAATGAATTTCATTACTGGGGTTCACTGGCTTGCAAAGCCCGGGTACAGGATGTTGGGACGTCCTCAAGATACAGCCTCCACAATGAGTTATCTACAAATGTCACACAACAGGTGACCAAGAGGCCCAGAGTCGACGATAGAGGGACCCACCCTCTGTCATGCAGTGCCGTAGCGTGAACTCACATGGCTCATCACACAGCAGCTTACAGAGAGCTGCCTCTTGTCGAGGAAACGTCCGTTGAGATGCAGTGAGGAGCCAACCATATACTCAGGTGGCAGTGATGCGTCCAGTCCACACAGGCACACATATAAGAACGAGTTAATCTTTCAGTTCAACTGTAGAGACAATTGATCATAGTCTGAAATGATGTCTGTGCTATGATATATATATATATATATATATATATATATATATATATATATATATATATATATATATATATATATATATATATATATATATATATTAATATATATATATATATATATATATATGAATATATATATATCGTCAATACCTTTTTATATACTCATGACCCAGTTGGTCTCTATGAATCTACGGGAATCGCCTTCCATCTTCTTGTTTCGTGATGGACTGTGTTCCTGAGCACTTACACTTCTGTCTCAGCAAACTAGTCTTATTTCTGTCGACTTCTTCTCAAACATTGCGACCTGTGGTCTCTAGAGGTTCTCTGTCTATGGTTTCTATGACTGGTCTTTCGCATCCACAGTGTCTGGTGGCTCGACCGGTCTGTACTCACTGTGGTGGTCTTGTTACTTGGTCTTCTAAGCTGCGGTCTGGGCTCGCTCTGTCCAGTTTGATTACATCAGGTCTGCACACAGTGGTGACCGACATGGCACGGGCAAAACGCGACCCAGATCAAAGGCCGTGTTAGGAAGATGGAAAAGGCTGAGAGGAGAGGAGACATGATCAGGCCTCGGCAGTGGAGTGTGGCACTAAGAAATTACATCTAACTGAATTCTATATATGAAAACTCGGATGTGATTCCCCCATTCTGTGTCCAGGTGAGGCCGCAAAAGTGTCATCTGGGGGGGGTATCTTTGACTATTTAAGCCCTACGGAGCGACCCTTGGGCACGAACGGTACGGCCCTTGAGCACAATGGTACGAACCTTGCGCATGGTGTCGTCCTCAAGGGCTAGCACCGTTATGCTCAAGTGTCACACCGTCGTCCTCAAGGGTCGCACCGTCCTCCTCAAGGGTCGCACCATCGTGCTCAAGGGTCGAACCGTCGCGCCCAAGGGGATATAGCGTCTGGGAAGAGCAGCCCAACTTCGTGTCTTTCATGAAGCAGTTCGAGGACACATCCTCCGCCCAGAGCCCCAACTTCCACTTACGGAGCGCCCGCCAGTCTCCCAGGAGAGAAATGGCGAGAATAATTCCGCCACCACGGAGCATTATCCTCCCAAGATGATGCCATGAGGACGCACTCAACACGCACTTAAACAGTGAGGACGCACTCAACACGCACTTAAACAGTGAGGACGCACTCAACACGCACTTAAGATGCACTCCAGATATATTCATAACACACTTACGACGCACTCGGAGGCCATCTCTCAAGGTATACACAAGACGTATCCAGGAACCAATCAGTACACACACACGACACACTCAAGGACAGCTTAAGGCACTCAGGAAAAAAAAAAAAGGGATTGAAGACACGCTAATGACATTCTCAAGAATAGAGAATTCTAGTGAGTACTTTGGGCTCAATGGAAGGTACAGCTATTTTCATTTTCATCCTAATTTCTATTTTTTTCTCTCTTTCGCCAAGAGGCGTAAGACTTAGTTAAATTCATTTCTTCATATTTTTTTTTTTTTTTTTTGATATATTCTCACCAAGCCAACCTACAGCTGCCTGGCTACCAAGGACTGGTGGTCGCCGTGGGTGGGTATCGTCCGTTAAACTTCGCGACCGAGTTTAACGAACCGGTTCCCCTCGTTCAATCAGGGCGGTCAATCAATTGAACATTTCGTGGCTAACGAGGGAAAGAAGAAGAAGAAAAACAAGAAGAAGAAGAAGAAGAAAAAAATAGGGGATTAATCATCCACGAACTCTCGGCTGAGCAAGACTGGACGCTCGCCTCGTCAACATGTAAACTGTCAAAATAACTCGTCTTATCGTATTATCACGGTTCTGATTTAAATATATCTCACATCGTGGCCGCCACTAAATCACATGTTTCCCTCATCATCTGACAACGCAAGCATTCGCACGGACCCAAGGACTTATGATTCTGGTGGATATATTTGTAAGGTTGAAGGAGGGCAAGAAAAAGTTAGTGTGTGTTTATATATATATATATATATATATATATATATATATATATATATATATATATATATATATATATATATATATATATATATATATAGAGAGAGAGAGAGAGAGAGAGAGAGAGAGAGAGAGTGGTTTCTTGAATATGAATCAACAATGATGAATGGCCAAAATACGCATAAAAGCGCAGGGCGATCTAATGATTACGCCTGGATGAATGGGCGAAATACACATAAGAGCGTACAGAGAGAGAGAGAGAGAGAGAGAGAGAGAGAGAGAGAGAGAGAGAGAGAGAGAGAGAGAGAGAGAGAGAGAGAGAGAGAGAGAGAGAGACCCATTAGCGAAGATTGAGGGAGCGGAATGTCCTTCTCGAGGTGTGCGGAGACACGCGAGTACTGAGTGAGGGAAAGACAATAAAAAAAAAAAAGACAAAGATTAATGTGTCGAATGTTACGGGCAGAGGAACAGATCATAACATCCAACGATTATCATGGATGAAGTGGCAGAGGGTGCGTGGGTCTCTCTCTCTCTCTCTCTCTCTCTCTCTCTCTAGGTATACTTATATTTCTCCCTCTTTTTCTTCTTCTTCTTCTTCTTCTTCTTCTTCTTCTTCTTCTTCTTCTTCTTCTTCTACCACTACCAATAGTACTACCACTACTTTCATACTTTCTTCATTCATTATATTTTATCTTTCTTCCCAATTTTCTTTTCTTTCTCTCTCTCCTCCTTCATCTCAACACATAATGACAGCGATCAGCCATCATGAAAAAAAGGAATAAAATGGTAACACCAGAAGGGCGAGAGTGTAGTGTGAGCAGAGGCGGAGTTGGTGTGTGTGTGTGTGTGTGTGTGAGGCAGGTATACGTACGTCAGGAGGCGGAGTGGACGAAGGCCGTATTTCTGAAGTCTCTCTCTCTCTCTCTCTCTCTCTCTCTCTCTCTCTCTCTCTCTCTCTCTCTCTCTCTCTCTCTCTCTCTCCATCCCTCCCATGCCTCCCTCCCTCCCTCCTACAGCGCCCCACCCGCCCCTCTCCCTTCTGCACTGACTTACGGCGGCCGACCGTGGTACTACGCACATGATCGTACTCCTAATGGACTCCTTCTCCTGTTCAGAAAACAAGCTATCAGGATTATTAGCCATTCCGATGCTAAAGACTGCAGGCAGACGCTATTTAAGGCAGGGCGTCCATTACTGCTTCAGAATACCTTTTGTTGTCCAGTCCAGAGCTTAATGTTGGCCAGTCTCACCTCACTGCACAGGCCTTGTTTCCCCCCCGCTATATGTCTCTCGTCTGGACATCTTTTAATATCTACTCCTACACAGAAGAGGTGGAGGATTGGGATATATATATATATATATATATATATATATATATATATATATATATATATATATATATATATATATATATACAGATAGATAGATAGATAGATAGATAGATAGAAAGACAGATAAATATAGATAGATAGATAGATAGATAGATAATCTCAATCAACTTTATACAAGAATATATACCGAGGACTTTCTTTTCACTTCTGTGTGATTAGTGTAATCCTGGAAGTTAATTTGATCTGTTGCAATAGCTGTGAGGGAAGGGGACATCAACACGAGGTGCGGTGACTTCCCCCATCCCCCTTTTTTTTCAGGGTGGTTAGAGGGAGGAGGGAGGAGAAGAAGACGTAGTGGTTGGACAAGGGGGGAGGGGGGTAAGGGATAGCTCGAAATGGTAGAGAGAGGGGAGGGAGAGAGGGGGGAGGTTTAAGGGTACACACAGGTGTATGGTGTAAGTCTTCTGACGTGTGTGTGTGTGTGTGTGTGTGTGTGTGTGTGTGTGTGTGTGTGTGTGTGGAGGAGGGGAAGGTGGGTGGTGCTCGCTGGAAACGCATACTGGTGTCTTATATCCTGCCCCTCTCAGGCCTGTTCAGGCGCCCCTCCTCTAGGCTGATGTATCCGACACGTCCCTGACAACCCGCCATCCCTCTCCATATTCAACATCGTGCAGCCAATCACATCTTCCCATTTTTACAGCTCTGTAACACACACACACACACACACACACACACACACACACACACACACACACACACACATTTCCCTAGCATTGGTCGTAGCGTAGACCTGAAGTTGCTTGAAAGGGACCCCGGGGTTTGCAGAATCATAATTACATAATCTGTCTCAGATTTTTTTAGTCCTCAATGATTTTGCTCTTTATGTTCCGTGTCCCTCCTCTCCTCCCACAACTCCTCCAGCTAAGTATAACTCCTCCGTCTGGCCTTCTCTCAACAAGCGTTGGCATGGCTCTCTTCACATCCACGCACTGCCATCCTTCAATGTCGGGGACTTCAGTGTGCGCCACAAAGACCGGGAGTAGTTTTACTTTTCAGGATGATCCCAGGGGAGTCGAGGTCCTTTTTTTTCGAGGTGTAACATAACAGTGCATTCATCGCACACACCTACCTTTCTGTACCATCATACACCACACCAGTCCACACCATCATGTTCATCATACACCATAACTTAGCCTTCCTATTCACCATACACCACACCAGTCTGCATCATCATATTCACCATACACCACACTAGTCTGGACCATCCTATTCACCTCACACTATAACTCAGACAACATCACCATACACTATGACTATAGCTAAGCCTACACACCGTCACATCCAAGGAAGTTATTCACCATACAGTCATTCACTCCTGAAAATCAATTCCACGACTAGAGCACCTGGTCACACTATTCACATTCACAACGCAGGCTCTTACCAGGTACAGTCCCTCACGACCCGCTCACCAGCCGCACACGTCTGGCCAGGCTGGTGCACAAGGCATTGCAATTCACTCACCACACTCTCCTCCTCACTGGTTCCAGTCTACATGACCGCACGCCTGCTAAAGAGGTAGGGGGGGAGGGGGGGACCAGGCCACTCAACTCCATAAGCAATGACGACGTATCCGTCACCAAGCACACACACACACACACACACACACACACAAAGTCACCATGACTGGGTGCATCGAGCCTCCAACTCCCCGCACCGTCACCAACCACACAGGACCACACCGGCCGGCAGGAACCAAGCCTCAACCACCACACAGAACCAACCACTCCCGGCGCACCAGGCCGCCTCACCATTCACCGCCCCTCAGCATACAGCCGTCACTCACTCGCCGGCAAAACAGCTTCGTTACCTGTAATTCCCAGTCAGTCCTTCTTAACTGCCAATTTGTAGCGAGGTCGTTACCGCGCGTGCTCCCCTGACTCGCCTTGTCTCGCTCCCCTCCGGACATTCCCTGACTCTTCGGCTCTTGGCGCACCTCTCTGGGTCCAGCCCATGGCCGCCCATCCCCGGTTCGCGAGGCAGAAATCCTGCCACAGACACGATCACCAACAGTGCATCAGGGATCTAAGACGCATGGCTACCCGGGGAGGACGACGTACTGCCAGAACGCCGCCCGTGCAAATGAAACATTGCGAAAAACACCAGAATTAAAATAAAGAGACGAGGCGGCAGGAGAAAGGCAGTTTTTTGCTGTCGCCGAGACCACAGGAAATACGTATGGACCTTTCTGGGCTGGGAGCCACACACACACACACACACACACACACAGGAACCTCCTGTAGGTATTGTATCCAAGGGGTCTGGGGCTAGGAACATGATCTCTGCAAGTCTCGTCTCCAAGGGCTTGCTCTTCTCTGTCTGTACTCGCCAAGCCTCCGCCCCTTCCAAGATATTGCCACCACACCCAGATGCATCAGTGGCGATCGTGTATCTCTCTCTCTCTCTCTCTCTCTCTCTCTCTCTCTCTCTCTCTCTCTCTCTCTCTCTCTCTCTCTCTCTAAATCAATTGAAACAAAATGTTACGTTTGACCTGCAGACCTGACCACCCTTCCTCATCATTGGATAAGTAAATACACTCCTCCACTCTCCCTCCCTCACAGCGCCCTCCTTACCCCATCCTCATGTTGGTGATGCTGGTGAAACTAGCTAGTCAAACGACACTGAGGCACGCTGGTGACTAGTTTGACGTGTGTCGATGAGAGAAGGTGGTGAGCCATGTTGGTGAAGTACGGTAGGCACGTGTGTTGGTGAGCCGTGCTGGTGTGGCACGATGGTGAAACATCTTCGTAAGGAATGCCTGTCACACGTACATCGGTATGTGTTTCCTAAGACATACCGGCTGAAGTTGAGTGACACAGTACGTCCCCAGCACCATACAACTACTGGGACAGAAGAAGCACGTCCCAAGCCCTTTACAACAGCTGGGATGGACACAGCCCGTCCCCAGCCACTTTACAGCTAACTACTAGGACAGACATAGCACGTCCCCAGCTCCTTACAGCTGCTAGGGAGGACATAGCATGCTCCCAGCCACCACTTGCGACTATTCGACACAGGACACTCCCACCAACTCACTCAGAGAAAACCCCCACAGATATTTTTACCACACCACTCACGAACACCTCCATTCATACTATCCACCTGCATGGCCTTTGTAGAGACTTCTCCAAGTATTTAACCTCAAAGGTTTTAGCAACAGCCAAGACCTAATGTTCCCTCAGGCAACTTTTCACGCCTGGGGAAGACTTTGTTTGGTGAGCCATCTCGCCCTCAAACAAAATACCTTGCTTACGAGTGCCAGAGGAGATGTACCATCCTTTTCAAGCTGTCGTATATCCTGATCTTGTAATTTTTCATTCTCAGGTGGTGAGAAATTACATGTTTCAAGAATACGACACCTCAGCGCCGGGGATGAGAAGGCGCTGAGCGCTGGAGATGGGTGTGCTGGGCGCCTGAGCTCCGAGAGGCGAGAAAGAGACAGAGACAGACAGACAGACAGACAGATTAAACGAGAAATGCAAAGAAGGCTGCAGTGAACAAGGTTCCCTGACGCTTGAACCTCTGCCCTGAGATAGAAATTCCAGGTCGGGGTTATGGAAGACTGGACGAAGAACCCCCGATGGATTTGAGCAGTCGGAGACCCGGCTCCAGCCAGGGCATGTGTCAAGGCACAACAACAACAACACGCACAACACGCTTGATCGCCCTTACATAACACGAGGCTCCGCGCTTACCGTCAACACAGGAGACCCTGTGGGTCAAGCGGGTCTGGCGGAATGCTTGTTAAAGGGAGTTTCTCCGACCCCACTACGCACACGTCCTTCAAGACGCAGCGATGCCACTGGATCTCGTTTTGAAATACCAGGTCACAATGTGACCCGACGAGACAAAAAAAAAAAAATACCTCCGAGCGAGGTACCGCTGTACTTGGACGACTAATTCTGAAGACTCTCTCTCTCTCTCTCTCTCTCTCTCTCTCTCTCTCTCTCTCTCTCTCTC
>NC_092237.1:57078707-57156207 GCF_036320965.1 Panulirus ornatus | reverse complement strand
TGGTCATGCAAACTGTGCGATGAAACCCGAAGTAGTCGTGTCCAGATGTCATGGCATATCATTGTGTCAGTGTCATGTCATCTCGCCACGCCATGTCATGTCATTCCGTCACGTCACGCAGTGTCAGTCCACAGCCGAGCCTGGGAAGGTCACGCTGACATATCGTAACATCAGCTGACAATAAGCAAGCAACTGACGTCATGTGTGTGTCATTAGCATCAGCTGAGTGGATGACGTCATTGTTTTCTACTATGACATCGGCCGAGAGGGCGAGCATAATCCGTGACATCATCTAAGTGGTTGATGTCACAATGACATCACCTCATCCTCCCAGACGCGCACAAGCGCTTGAGCACTGCCAGCCACCTGAGTAGCATTAGCGCTTCAAGGGCGAGCGGAACCGGTTGGAAGGTGCCACATCGGCGAGTGACACCTAGCGCTTGATATGACACCGCCGGTCCGGACGGTGCCGAAGCCAGTGGGCCACACTAGCTGGCGCTCGAGGGCAGTGGGGCTGTCCAGTAATGCACCGGTACGTTCCAACACTGCCACTGGCGCTATGTAAAAACAACCCACCTATAAATCGGCCTGGTATGGGTAATCCTACAGTCTTCGACCTCCCTTCGGTCTCACTGCGGAAACCCGACGTTCGCTTCCTCGAGCCGATCCACCAAACGAGGTGGGATAACTACCCTATTAACATCCTCTCCTCGAAGAACTCGCTGCATTTATCAGGTTAACCACATCACTCTCATCCGTGTATAGACACTGCGCTCCGATCCCTTTGAATCCTTGTAAAAAAAAAAAAAAAAAGATAAATTCTAAAGATGAATTCTCTCCGAGAATCCTCTCTGATCAGCTACTGAATCGCATCCATCCGCCATTCGGGGAGGGATCGAAACGCGTTCCATGTGAATTCCGTACGTCACCTCCTCGCCAGCTGCGACAGGATTCAAAAGGTTTCCCCCAGGGCTTCAGAGAAGGTCACGGTAGCCTCAGCGATCCAGGCCGTCGCTATGACAGCACTGGGGATGATGATCAGAGGAACTACGAGAGTGGATATGAAATGTGGAACGCCAAGAAGAAGAAAAAGAAAGGATTCAGACGTTACAACTGCTTTAGAAATGACTGAATAGATCGAGCCAAAGGTGATGTTACGACCACGAACAGAGGACAGAAGACACAAGAAACGCCGGGAAGTACTTGAACTGGGCCTTAGAAGGATGACGTGCAGCAGGACGCCCTAGGAAGGAGGTGTATCTAGGGCATCAAAGAGCTTGCTTGAAGGAAGAGGGGAGACGTCTGGAGGAAGGTATAGGAGACTCTACGAGAGTGCACGAGACTGACTGGGAAGCCACCGGCTGACAGACTTCCATAAGTTTACCTACCGTCCATATATATATATATATATATATATATATATATATATATATATATATATATATATATATATATATATATATATATATATATATATATATATATATATATATATATATATGATTATGAAAATGAGTGCTTCATGGAAAAAAAATATGTATAAGACAACAGACAGTCGACTAACACACACAAACTTTATGCCAGGATCACTTTATTACAAAGAAACGTCGAGTTACTCTGAGTCATACTTTCAACCTCACTCACAAGGGATGGTTACCGTAATTAGCTGTAATTGACTTGTGTGTGTGTGTGTGTGTGTGTGTGTGTGTGTGTGTGTGCCTGTCAGTGTGTCTGTGTCTGCGGCCGCGGGACGGAGGAAGGGGAAGGGAGGGAGGGAGGGAGGGAGGGAGAAAGAGTTCAAAGCAATTTCCAACAAAGGTGTGATTAGCGAGTGAGGCAATGATCCTCGTGTCGGCGTAAATTCTTCAAAACATTTCCAGTAAGTCCTCCCCGTCCTCCTCCCCTCCTCACCCATGCGCAAGGGGGGGGGGGGAGGAAGGGGAAGGAGGGGGTGCGAGGAGGGTGGTGGTGGTACATACGTACCCTCGTAACTCCCTTGCTTGTTCAACTGGCTTTCAGCCGTCTCCTGTGGTGTTCAGCGGTGTGCACTACTTTCTCGACTTTCCATCGTCTAAGCTTAATTACACCGCCTCAACCCGAGACTTAGAGGCATTTACGGAGGAAACATGGCAAAGACCTGAAAGCGGACCCTCAGTGCCTCTCAGGCACATAAATCTTCTTGGTTATGTGCCTGTCGTCTGCAAATGAACGTGCGATTTTGTGGTTCGTGTCGCCATACGTGCGAGGGACGGAGACCGACAGGCAAAGGTACACCACAGTTCCTGACGGTCGGAAGGTATATTTCCCAATGGAAAAATAATCACTACAGATATATACACTATTAGGCTTCACAAATCCCCTCATGTAGACACAATAAGCTTTTAAATGTCTAAATTTGGGTAGACTGGGAAACCTCTTGCACCTCTAAAATCACACCCTTTCCCGTCAACACGTGGTTGAGGGTGTGTCTTGGGTGCATCAAACACGTCTGCAAAGGTTGTGTAAATCTGCCAAGCGTTCCACCAACAGACGCCAGCCAAGACTCCCACACGCCCGCGAAGAATTGACTTATTGACACGTAACCTATACTTGTGTCGCGCAGACGTAAACAAACGTCGGTGGTTCATTCAGCGGGACACGGATCCTTCACGTGACGACACGCCAGATTAATGAACTCTGGTCCTGCGTGGTCGTACCCCTCTCTCCACTCGACGGAATGGAGTGGAGCATTATCGCGGTGTTGAAAGGTGCCAATGCTTAGCGATATCAACCGTCTTAGACGGTGCCTTGCTTGTGGACGGGGGATGTAGCCTAATAGTGACTTACAGACGTTATGACGCGTCTTTGAAGCATTACGTCTCAACTGGTCTCCTTGACTTGCTAATGAATTCGAATGCCACAGTCCTACCAAAAGACGACTCTCACCGGTATCCGACTCCCTAGTCACAAGCTCACTCCAACTGCCTTCCACGTAAAGGCACTCTCTTCAGAAAGGTTCAAACTTCAGGAGCTCAAGATCGGCCGTAGTCTCGACTACAAGCAGGATGCTGATGAGTAATTCTACAGGTTTGTATCTACCGTCTGCATCATTCAGATTTCTTCCGCTGACGCTGGAAGCGTGAGCAAGATCTGAAGTGCCTCAGTAACACAGACTGATCATTTGAGTGTCCAACGCCTCCTCCTTGTCGTAACTTATGGGCGTATGATGAACCCTTTCATCTTTGGATTCTGAGATGTTCCGGCAAAACCGACTTGAGCTCTCAGCCATGTGACTGCCTGGAATGACATAAGATCCACTCGAACGTCATGGGAGATGATTCATGGACTATAACAGCGTCCTTTTCTCCGTTCCAGTCTTCATCCAGATCGCCTGGATAAGACGCAGCGCAAGATCCATCAAGCAGAACAAGAACATCAGTGTCGCGTTTCCAGACAGCAATAAGTATGGACAGCAGCACGACCATGCCATGGGGGTTATGCATGTCAGCTTGATGTCGCTAATCCCACCACCGCTCACCAGTTCCCTCCACTCTGACGCGCCTCTTTCAACCTCCGAGACACAAAAGCATGATCTCCAAACACGATGGAACGACGCTTGAGCACGACATCTAAGACCCTTTGGGGCATGATGACGTGACGCTCAAGCCATTGTAACCACAAGGTCGCACCACGGCGGTTAAGGTGTTAAGCAGGTGTTCCGATAGGACGCCTATGAGGGGGAACGGTTCTGTGTTCCGACGGGAGTGTGAGAACCAGCTAGTCCACGGAGGGACTTCGTGTGTGTCCCTCTACCGTCTACCCATCTCCGTGATGTGTCGTCGGTCCGAACAGCATGGGTGCAGGAAGGTGTTAAACGCAGCCCATACAACCCGCGCGCCATTGAACAGTGCAGCAGGACAGGCATAATGATGGGTGAACATGTTAGTAACGTACTGCTTTGACGCATCCCCTCCTACCACCCACCCACCCACCCACACACACACACACACACACACACACCGGAATCCGTAGACCCTAAGATGACGACGGTGGATACCTAGGCGGTCACTCCACTAAGGTCAACGGAAGATCGTCAATACCAGTTCTCCGTATCTACTTAGGGGAAAAAATATCTTGTTGTACCTCTGCCTCTAAATTTACTCAGCGGGTAACAGCCTCCTTCCACCGAGTGGTCAGGAGTCAATTTTCTGTGTCCAATTGGGAGGCGCGCCCGCCGACACTGTTTCCACAAGTTGGCTGAGGTTCGCGCTCTCTTTTTTTTCCGTCGTTCTCCCGAAGCGCTTTTTCTTCGAGCAATTTATTGCTGTTCCTCATTCGTCTGGGTACTGTGGTCATCACGGACGTTTGCGGGGAATGACTGGAACATGGGACGCCTCATGCCTCCGTGTGGGAGAGGTAAACAGCCGTGGAAATGGCGAGGTTAAAGAAGAAAAAAAAAGGGGGGGGAGGCAGCGGCCCTCCTTTAGGTCGGGCCGCACCTTCCCTTTTATGCCCAGGCGGGCAGTGAACCATCAAAGTGCGAGTCTCCTTGTGGCGGCCAAACGCCAATGGAAGGCAAATCCCAACTCGCAAAGCGGGCGTGGCGGCGAGTCCAGGTAATCGAGTGCTTGCGAGGCACCGCGGGAATCTTGAATACATCGCACATTTGTGGCTTATTATTCCTCAGGTCCCACCATCATCTCCTCCTCTTGCGGCCTGGGAGATGGCGCAAGAGGCTCCGCGGCGAAGACCTGGGCTCCAACAGGGGGGCTCAGCGCCCGCCCTCTCCTCCACAACCTTGAAGCCACTCACCGCCGCGTACCCAACTCCTCCATCCTCTGGCCTGGAGCCCTCTATGTATATTTTTATTGAGCTGTGGCGTTTGAAGGAGAGTTCTAAGAATCCCTGTCGAAATGCCTCCAGTGTACACTCCCCCTCCCCCAACCTTACCAACCCCAACCCCAAGTCTCTTCCTCTGCCAACTAAATTCTTTTTTTTTTCTTCGTCCTCATTTTTCTCGCGATGGAGGCGTTGAATTACGTTTGGTTTAAAACCCAACACTCCGAGATCTGTTTACCATAAGATTTTACATCCGCTGCTCCCAGTTAAGCACTCGTTCCCACTTCATGCATTTTATGTACCATGACTGCATGACCTCATGTGTTGAAAGCTTTTTGTAAAGTCTGAGTAGAAAACATCTGCATTTTTCTTTTATTGTCCCTTTAAGATTTTCATTGTAGTACTCAAGTAGTTACAAGGCGCATAATCTTCTCACTCTGAAGCCCTCCTGGCCTCGGAGGTGTCAGTTTAGTACTTGAAGTTCTGTGTTAAAATAACAGTAAGACGCTAGAGCATCTAACACATACTCTTTCTCGAGTATCTTTTCTCTTTTTTCTCTTTGTGTGGGACTACGTCGGTCCTGTAGCCGTCCTTGCATAGCACTGGCGCTTGAGGTTTCTCTTCTCCCCCTCCTCACCCCCCGTGCGAGTGGTGGGAAAGGACTCAGCACTTCTTTTATAGAGTTCCAGGATTTCTGATCCTGGGGTAGAATGCAAGAAGAGCCCCGCTGACGATGGCCGGCCTTCCCGAGCTCCCACATCTGAGTCATACGAGGGTCACTAACGCGGTGATTTTCGTCTCGCTGACACTTGTCACGTACTCCCCTCCGTGACCTTCTGTCCTCTTCTTGTTAGCGCTTGTCTGTGTGTGCGCTTCCTCGACGCGAGAGGGACGAAGGCTGACGGAGGAATTCGATTTGGATTCTGCGAAAGAAAAGTTAATTTCGGTATTTCTTCTTTCCACTGCAACGAATCTTTATTATCAGGTCTTCAGCGTTTGGTCCTCTATCTGTCTTCTCCCTCCCCCCTCTTTCTCTCTCTCTCTCTCTCTCTCTCTCTCTCTCTCTCTCTCTCTCTCTCTCTCTCTCTCTCTCTCTGCATGCCGAGAGACTTCCATTATTGAGAACGGCGTAACAATCCAACGAAGTCCACTTGCCTCTCCTTTCCTTTCCTCCTCTACCAATATAGAAAACATGTACTCTTCCTCTGGACGATGTCTCTTCATACATCCTCCACCTCCCCCACCCCCACCACAGTGTGGTGTCTGGCGCGCCGAGCGTGTACACGCGGCAGCCAATCCATCGCATGAGGAACCCGCAACTTCATCATAAATTCCTCGAAACAAATCTGCTTAAAAGTCTTCGCCCTTCCCTGTGGGCCACATGTGGCGTCGCGCGTTGTTCTCCCCCCCCCCCCCTTTTCCCCCCCGGCATTCCACCCGCGTCTGTACATATGACAGTCACGCTGTGTCCTGCGCGCCTGCACGTTACGCCTAGCGCTGCCGTGAGTCGAGTCGTCGTCCACGAACCACCACTCCCTCCCTCCCACCCATCCACCCACCCCACCACCCCCGTTGCTTGTGACGAAGCAAAAGGACATTGTTTCCTCCCCCCAACCACCTCTGCACGAGTTGTTTGTTGACCCAGAGCAAGCCTGCTGCCACCACTATAGTCCTCTCTCTCTCTCTCTCTCTCTCTCTCTCTCTCTCTCTCTCTCTCTCTCTCTCTCTCTCTCTCTCTCTCTCTCTCTCTCTCTCTCTCTCTCCGTGTGTGGTTGTTCACCTACACCCATTCCTCCTTCCTTCCCTCCCCCCTCTCCTCCCCTTCTCTCTCTCCCCCCATCACCGCGACCGGAGATTCCCTAATTACACCGACACACTTCGCAAACCATTGTTGCATCTTGCGTGTGGCATGCTAAACCCCTCTTGCGGGATTGCATCTGGAAATCCGTTTATCGAAAGAGTTTTCAGAGCACGTTTGTGCGGCCCTTCATCATCTTGTAAATCAGTTGTGGGAGGAGGAGGAGGAGGAGGGGAGGATTTGCATCGTGGTAGTTCATGATGATGATGGAGAACACAATGGTC
The DNA here is from genome assembly GCF_036320965.1 of Panulirus ornatus. Taxonomy (NCBI): domain Eukaryota; kingdom Metazoa; phylum Arthropoda; class Malacostraca; order Decapoda; family Palinuridae; genus Panulirus; species Panulirus ornatus. Next base: position 57,149,307 of record NC_092237.1, on the reverse strand, counting down.
GAGAACGGAGAACAGTATCTTTAAGTTATGGTTTTTAATCTTGCTTAACAAACAGCTCCACCGCATTGCTTGCATACCTCGGGCCCCCCGCGTCCCTGATGAGCAAACACCTAAAATGCTTTCTGACTCCGACGACTGGTGGGTTTTTTTTTACTCTCTCTCTCTCTCTCTCTCTCTCTCTCTCTCTCTCTCTCTCTCTCTCTCTCTCTCTCTCTCTCTCTCTCTCTCTCTCTCTCTCTCCTTCCACATGCATTATTCCGACAAACGTTTTCTACTTTCAGTCTGGAGATCCAAGCAGACTTCGCCGGGCTATGCATGTGTTAACTGCCTGAATGTTGGCAACCACAAAAAAAAAATATATATGAAATAAAAAAAAAAAAGAAGCAGCAGAGATTAAATGTTACACAGTTTATTGTGGAGTGTTGCGGGTTTTGTGAATGACTTGTGGCTGGCTGGAGCTGCTATGTTTTTTTTTTTTTTTTGCTCTGCTTGCTTGCTTGCTTGCTTGCTCTGCTCCTGTTGGATTTCTCGCCGTTTGCACGTTGCCTCAACCCAGCCAGAACCTATGGTGATGCCTCTATAAGTCCTGTAACCCTTCTCCTCCCCCCCCCTTCTCTCTCTCTCTCTCTCTCTCTCTCTCTCTCTCTCTCTCTCTCTCTCTCTCTCTCTCTCTCTCTCTCTCTCTCTCATCCCTCACGAAGAGAGAGAGAGAGTGATGTCGCCTTCACACCATCTCTACGGGACGGGGAGGGGCTGGAATTTGCAGGGTCGCATTATAACCCCGCAGACCATCCCTGGTATTCCTGACCTCCTCCTGAAGACCAGTGCTGACGCTGATGTGGTCTGTACTTCTCAATCCGTCGTTGATTCTCCTTCGCGCATGGCTTCCACATCCCCAAACCATCCCTAATCACGTCTGCTATCCCATTGTCTCTTAAGACGTCTAACAACCCTCCAAAAACACTCACTCCCACCTCCTCTCCACCCTTATCCACGCTACGTACTTACTTCAAGTACTTACCCCATGTAATGGTCCCGCCATCATCACTTTCAACATTCTTCTTCAGTCTTACTGCACTTCAATCACTATCAATGCTCACTCTATCGCACTTTGCTTGTTCTGTTGCATATTGCTTGCTCTCTCGCACATGCCTCGCGCTATCGCACTCTTACCCGTCGTACTCTGCTTGCTCAATCAGAAATTGCGAACTTCCTCCCCAGCAGCTCTGGCTCTATACTTTCTACATTATGCTAACTTCTGCAGTCAAGACTCTGCTGCTGGCAAGCTTATGCTGTGATGAGGTACTCCTTCTGCAAATCTGTAGACTATAATACCTACTGGAAATGAGATTAAGAAGGCTCTCTCTCAGTGTTCCTCTCTCTGCAGACAGGTGCTAATTCCACCACACACACACACCCACGCACACACACACAAGTACGTCCACGTGCATCGTATATGTAAAAGAACAAGTGAGAGAGAGAGAGAGAGAGAGAGAGAGAGAGAGAGAGAGAGAGAGAGAGAGAGAGAGAGAGAGAGAGAGAGAGAGAGAGAGAGAGAGAGAGGCAAGGGGAGGGCGTGAGCCTACACCAGTTTTATTGTGCTGGTATAATAAGACAATCTTGGGAACTCCAACGCACCCCATGAAGACCATCTTCACCCCCACCATGACTAAGACTGCCAAGGCACTCTGTGAAGACCATCTCCACCCTCGCCAAGGCTTACATCTTAAAGAAAGGAATTCGATAAACCCAAGATGAGAGACTTAAAGCAAGTTTTACAAAAAATTAACTAAAGAAGAATACACCAAAATATCTATATACACTAGTCTAAACAGCTTATACACTAATTTACTCATCATATACAACAAAAACCTATATATACATTAATCTAAACAGCACAAATACATTCCTTATATAAACTAATCTAGACACCATATACACCCAAAATGAAAACATGTACAGAGGCTGCACTCGACCCCCACACCTCAGGATAGACACAAACAGGCCCGCTTCATCCGGACCTCTTCGACAGGGGCGTCTTATTAGCGTGCAACGAAGCGATAGAAACTTACAGTATTAAGGACTGGACAACTCAGGTTTTCATAGCTCATAAAAAAAAAGACAAGGGAAAAGCTGGTCTGTGCGGGCAGTTGCGACGGCTTGCAGGGCCGTGATGGTTGGGGTGGAGCATCGCCCGACATTACCCACGGGTTATGGCTGCGGCATAGTACCTGGGAGTAACCTGGGAGAGGACAGATAATAAGAGACCCCGATGGTACATGACGAGGTCATCCTCCGGGAGGATGGTTACAGTGGGAATACATGGCGGTACACGGGAAGGAGTGGACACGGGAGACCTGATGGTACAATGACGGGGTTCTCTGCTCACTTAATCTAAATTGTTGTAGGAACAGGACTGTAAAGCGGAGGGTACCTCCCCACAATCCACCTCTCCCTCTAGCCCACTCAACGAGGGCAGGATAGACAGCTGAGTTGGCTGACACCTAACTGCCCTGTCTAATATTCGAACCAAGATCCCCATGAGTTATACTCACCGTCTCAAACCACCCCAACGGGGAAGCTCGCATATCTTTCTTCTACATTTTCACCCAACTATCTTTACTCTATCCTTCTAACCCTCTAGTTTGTCCCTGGCTATCCTCGTCTCTTCTCTCTATCCCTCTCCCCCCTCATCCTGAGTCACCGGCTCTGAATATCATCACGTGTGCAGTAAAGATATTTGATAGTTGCGCCCAAGACGTGTTGTAACTTCTTAAAGTCTTCCTGACTACGACGGTACGACCGTCGTCCACGGCGACGGTACGACCGCCGTCCACGGCGACGGTACGGCCACAGTCCACGACGGGACGACCCCTGACCACGGTGACGGTAGAACCAGTGACCAGGGCGGTGCGTGTCTTGGGTATGACGGGCCTGGACTTTGACCTGACGCTCAAAGGTCGGCCAGGCTACCGTACCGTACCCAAGGGTCGCACCACCGTGATCGTGGGTCATGCCGTCGTGCTGACTTGGTCAATACGAACGAATTATGCAGGTCACGCACACGAAAGTTTGGCTACCTGCGTGACGTAGCTCTCTCTCTCTCTCTCTCTCTCTCTCTCTCTCTCTCTCTCTCTCTCTCTCTCTCTCTCTCTCTCTCTCTCTCTCTCTCTCTCTCTCTCTCTCTCTCTCTCTCTCTCTCTCTCTCTCTCTCTCTCTCTCTCTCTCTCTCTCTCTCTCTCATCCTTATGCTCTTTCAGCCACGGTCCTCTTACCCACTTCCCGGTCTCATCCTCCCTCCCCCCTGCCTGCCTAATGAACACACACACACACACACACACACACACACACACACACACACATCTCCCCTACACTCATTTATCATACTCACGTTTTCTGTGCGTGGTTACTACTTTTTCCGACGAAATTCCATCTTTTCTTTTTTTTTTTTTCTTTTTCATGCTAACTCGCCGGATATAACTAAAGGGAAGTCGGGGGTCATGAGCCCGGATAATTTTTTTCCTTTGATTCTGTCCCTCTCTTCCCGGCCTCGCGCGGCTCGATCCGTCTTCGTTTTACACTAACGAGTTCGATGCTCTGGAAATGTCTGGGATTCCAGGAGTGATGCGCCGTCGCCCACTGCGCCGCTTGTAGCGTCTCTCTTACACGCAGGCCGTTATCACGTATCTCGGTTGCATGTGAGAGTTTGCGTTTACCGACTGTTTTACCAACGAATCTATCTGGAAACGCGAGCCCCTCCCCAGCCTGCTGGGACACAAAGTGGTTGCGGATGACAGTATATAGGGGGAAAATGGATGAAGGCAGGCAGCATGTATGAATATGTACATGTGTATATATGTATATGTGTGTGTATGTGTATGTATGTATACGCTGAAACGTATAGGCATGTATATGTGCGTGTTTGGGCGTTTATGTATATACATGTGTATCTGGGTGGGTAGGGCCATTCTTTCGTCTGTTTCCTTGCGCTACCTCGCTAACGCGGGAGACAGCGACAAAGTATAATGAATCAATAACAAAATATATACATCCAGCCACTGGTTGTTAGTTAGGGCGGCCCCGTCCAACAGACAGCGGGCCCCATCTGACACAAACCCCCTTGTGACGCAGAGTGGTACCATCTGACGCAAGAGACAGCCCCGCTTGACACAGAGAGGAGCCACGTCTGACATGAAATCATTCGCTTTTCTTTGGCATCTTACTTCCCGTGGACTTACGGGAACAGTTTTCTGGGTTATCGCCTGCCTCGTCCACGATATCACTTTCCGCGTTTCTCCGTCCCTCCTTTTCCAATCCTGCTACACTTGCCCCTCCCTCGTCTACACTTCTCAAAAGCTCGCTGGATGAAGTACTTTCCAGTCCTTCGCCACAGCACAGCGCTGAGCCTCTCGCTATTTGACATCATTTGCTGAGCCGCACCTTCCTCTTATTTTCTAACCTTCTCTTCCCTATTTGAAGCTAAGGGTACCCACCATGCCCCTTCGCCTTCTAAGCGAATTTCAAAGATCTTTCCACCACAGTGTCTGTCCACCCTGTTCCCTGGGCAATGAACTCCACTTCCCAATTTCAAGTTATCATAGGAATTTTCATCCTTTCTCCTCCTCTTTTTATATCATCTTCCTATAATCTGATTCAAGAATTAAGGGATCACTTTGTCCACCTGGTGCTTCATATATGGTGTTTCTCAGTTCCTATGCTACTGAGTATGAAGATAAGATGAACAGCTGGATAGACTGTGGACCCGCTGCTGCGATCGGGATTCGAACTTGATACGAGCTTGATCCCAGTGTGTGTGTGTGTGTGTGTGTGTGTGTGTGTGTTCATTTCCACCTCTCATACCTCAGCGAATTCTAGTCCCGACGTCCAGGTGACCCACCGAAAATTGCCTCGCGCTCACAGACGTCTTTTACAGACTACACCTGGGACACGTCCGGTCCTAACGTGTGGCCGGAACTGGTCCCACGGTTCTACACGTAATCCACGAGGTGCAGATCAACCCCCACCCCCTCCCTCAGCACAGATGACGACACTACACATCAACACGATAGATTCCTCTACTTTTTTTTAAAAAAAAAGTCACGACCTGAGCTGCCGATGTGTCTTTGGGTAAGTCTAAAAATCGTGGGGCGAGTTTAATTGCAGTCGTGGACGCGGATATAAACACGTAGGGCCAAGACAAAGGAGATGTCACAGCAGGCTGCTCTCTCTCTCTCTCTCTCTCTCTCTCTCTCTCTCTCTCTCTCTCTCTCTCTCTCTCTCTCTCTCTCTCTCTCTCGACACGACAATGCTCTTGTGTGCCAGAGGGGCGAACCAGTTTACCGCAATGAATTCCTATGCCAAAGACCTCATCTTCCTTGCTCCCCCCCCCCCACACATCTCTCAGTACGAGGCGATGGTAAGGAGGGTCCTGAGCAACGCCTGAGTCGTGTGGGAGAGAGAGAGAGAGAGAGAGAGAGAGAGAGAGAGAGAGAGAGAGAGAGAGAGAGAGAGAGAGAGAGAGAGAGAGAGAGAGAGAGAGAGAGAGATGAATAAATTAAAGGAAAAAAAATCCCCCCCCACCCCCTCTCAAATTTACTCTGTTGATTAACTAGGTCCGGCACAGGACAGAAGCAAACTTTATTCAACTATGGCAATCCAAGCCACACGGGCAACGAACAAGCCTCCGCCTCCGGAAAGCACAGACCGGTTCAACAATACCTCATATCCCCGGGCTGCTTGTGCTTTCAAGAGAGAGACTCCCCCCTCCTCCTCCCCACTCCCTCCCAAGCAACTGGGCTAGAGTAAAAGATTCGACAATATGATCCTTTGTGCTTTTGTTCTCCTCTAACTGAAGGGGGGGAAGGAGGAGGTCGGGGAGGAGGCGATGTGGCTGTTCCCAGGAACAGAGCCGCCCCTCTCGGGCGCTCGCCACGTCCTGTCGCCGTGCACTCATCAGCCAGCCCAAGGCTTCGTCAGGAACATGTGGCTTTTAAAAGATAGGGGCAGCTGCTGGAGGAGAGAGGGGACGAGAGGAGGGATGAAGCGGGCACGTAACCACACCGCATCCCCCCCCCCCCTTCCCCCGATGCCAAAACCCACGCACGCACGGTCTGTGGGACTTCGTGGTGGCCTCCTGCTGAGTGACGCCTGCCTGGCCCCGGCCTAGGAGCGACGGTGACTCAAATTCCTTCTTTGAGGCAAAAGAGAGGAAGACAACGGCATCACCGAACACCCATCTCTCCAGCCCTCCGATGGTTTGTTAAACAGGATGACATGAATATGTATCCGCCAAACCATCCCTACACAGACACACACACACACACACACACACACACACACACACACACACCAGTACACCCTTCACCACACATCTGTACACTCTAGAGATATCTTCCATTTCTCGACAGTCGTCCCTCTCCTTGCCTAACCCTCTTCCCATTTTCCTCTCGACGACAAGCGAGAGAAGGAATGACAGCGTTCAGGAGAAGAGGCCAGCGTAATGTGCTATGTGTGGGGAGGAGTGAGGAGTACTTACTTATGACGAGACTGCCAAAAGGCAAGGATAGCGCGAATAGAGAGAGAGAGAGAGAGAGAGAGAGAGAGAGAGAGAGAGAGAGAGAGAGAGAGAGAGAGAGAGAGAGAGAGAGAGAGAGAGAGAGAGATCACCACTGTATCGGAGAGTAAAGGTTTAAAGTTGAGAGATAAGAAAGGGCGGACTAATAAGATGACCTCTAGTTGATATACATGAAACTAAGTAGTAATAAAAGTATGTGAATAGCAAAGAATAGATAAAGTCTCACCTGGCGCTACCTCATTAACGCAGGAAACGGCTATTCTGTCCATGGGACGGACGACATCGGGTATGATCAATTCGTACGAGAGACGGATTTTCTTCATCTCAATTGTTTCCAGAATCAGTTTAGCCTCCTGGGTACGACCATTGGTTTAGGTCACAAAGCTAGGCCATTTAAAACTCCAAGTCTTGCGCCGTCGTGCTCATGGGTCGTGCCGTCGTGCTCATGCGTCGTGCCAGAGGGTCGTTACCGCCCTGCTTCAGGGAATTACGGAGCCTATATGTATATATTTTTCCTCCCTTATTAATAACGCAGGTGAGGCACGTGGTGGATCAAATCAACGTTTACCCCGCAAGTGACGTGGTGTGCGGACAGGGTGAGGGACGTGGGTTTTCGTCTCGACGTGGCACGGCTCTGAACACAGCTTGACACGTCACTGTGGGGGGTGGTGAGGGGGTGGTTTGTGGCCGGACATGCATGGCTGCGAATGACGTCAAGCAGTGTTTGTGTTTGGTCCTGGGGGTGGAGCGGCTGCATACACAGGCTCCGTGATTCATGCACGCTGGCTTTTATGCCTCTGCAACATCTACTAGTTCGTTCTATCCCTGCAATATCTAGTTCCTTTTCTGCTTGCAACATCGAGTTACTCTCAAGCCTGCGGGGTCTATTTGCTTGTATATTTGCAACACAGAGTTCCATTTAAGACGGCAAAATCCAGTTGCTCATATGCTTATGACTTTTGGCTGATTTCGTCTTTGAAGCATCTAGCTGCTTTTTTAAAACGCGCACATGAACAAGCACAATCATATACAAATGCAAAGAAAATCAACACAAAAGAGACATACACATACCATCATACAAACACACACAGTATAACCACACACACACACACACACACACACACACACACACACACACACACACACACACACCGAGTGTAAAACTCTCTCTCCCCGTAACACACAAACAGTAAGCGCACATATACACATGCAAACCTGCGCATACAAACGTAGTCACACACATACCCCTGCACACACACACACACACACACAAACAAGCACACACCACAGGACATGAGGCATCCCAGCTATGGGGACAAATCTCCCTTCCCTGTGCATGACAACCTTTTCCTAGTTAAATACAGCCACCCCAGCATACAACCATCACAGCAGACCCACCAACACCCAGCAGGCCAGGCAGGGCTGCACCTACTCTCCCTACCCAGTTCCTGCATGTGCCACAACACCACCCTGGTCCTCTACGGTTTGCAATGGCTCGGCCGCCGCGAACAGAAGCCGTCCTCTCATGCCACATAAATTACATCGTCAGCCACACCTGCAGATACAGGAGTCGCCGTCAGGCGAGCTGACACTCCGCTCACTCTGTCTCCCTGTTTTACGTCCTCAGCGCCAATACTTTACGTCTTAATGGTGGTTCCTGCCTGGCCTATAGATGGCCTTAACTGTTAATTTGATGAATAACTTTGGCTGGTCCCCCGGGGGCCGGAAGGGAAGCAAAATAAATGGCTCTGACGGAGATGGAGAGCTGTCGTATGCTCCAAAGCAGGTTAAGGTCAGCAGCAGTGAGGGCAGCAGGAGGCACATCACCACCCACTGAAGACGTGTACATAATCACTATCTGGGGGGAGGAGACAAATGGCTACCCGGAGACGCTGGCCTAGATGAGGTAGCCCTAGACGGATGGGGCGCTCGGGGTAGGATTCATGGCCACGGGCGAGGGAGGGAGTAGTGAAGATGGGTGAGGGAGGGAGTAGTGAAGATGGGTGAGGGAGGGAGTAGTGAAGACGGGTGAGGGAGGGAGCAGTAGTGAAGATGGGTGGTGGGGAGGAAGCCGAGATAGGTGAGGGATGGAAGAGTGAGAGGGAGGGAAGGGTGAGAAAAAAAAATGCACAACGTATGAAAGGATAAAGAGGAAAGTAGACGAGGGTTAACGATGCAACAGGTGAGGCAACGCGATGTGGGGGAAGATAAAGATAAACAAAACTAGAATAAGGAAGGAAACTCTACGATGAGAGTGAGGTAGACTACAGGGTCATACCTACCTACGTACCTACGAGTACCTACGGCGAGATGTTTGCCAACAGGCAGGGATAATGCTGGGTAGATCATCGCACGTCTCGCTTAATTAGATGAAATTAAATTAATTGAATTACTCGTATGTAGGTTATAAGTAAGCCTCCTGATCTTACTCAGTATTCTACTGTCTCTAGAGCGTGTCATCAGCGAACCACTTTACCATACTTCCATTGTCTGAATTCCTCTACACCCAAGTCTGGCATCATTATAGGGAGAGAAGGCGACACGAGAATGGTTGTCCCCCTTTCAGTGGCGTCCTTGATGGGACAGTCACCAGACGTGGGGTTCCGTTTGCTTGTCGGTCTGAATTCTGTGTCAGTCGAGAAATCCTCTGATCCAATCCTTCTGTCCGACCTTCACTTGTTTTGTTGCGCTATTTTGGTCCAAAAAAATATATATATATAATTCTTGTCGGTTACTTTATCGAAAGCCTTTAAAAACAGAGAGAAAAAACATAGTGTCTACTCTCTTTCCCTGTGTGAAAAGTTTCATTGATGCTGTTGTGGAGAGAGAGAGAGAGAGAGAGAGAGAGAGAGAGAGAGAGAGAGAGAGAGAGAGAGAGAGAGAGAGAGAGAGAGAGAGAGAGGAGGAAGACGATAGATATAGAGTCAGTCATAAAGCGGGACGACGGATAAACACATATAATGATGGAAGTACCTAATCCCCACCCCCCCTCTCTCTCTCTCTCTCTCTCTCTCTCTCTCTCTCTCTCTCTCTCTCTCTCTCTCTCTTCTCTCTCTCTCTCTCATCTTTTTTCCTTCTCTCTCGATTCCTCCAATTTCTCTTCCTTCCAGATCCTTCCCCCAACTTCCCTACTGATCTCCCTTCCTCCTCCTAAAATTCCCCCCCCCCCCCTCGTGAACCACCCACTTCCCCCTGGTACACAGCCCTTGACATAATCCCCCCCCCCACCCACAGCCCTGCCCACCTTCGCCACCGATCGCCAACACTTTTTGCCCACCCTTCCTCCCTCCCTAGGGGGTTTTCTAGGTGGCATTTTATCTGTGTAGAAATGAAAATAAATGATGAGGGGAGGAGGAAAATGAATGAAGGGAGGAAGATGAACGAGGGGAGGGGGATGAGTGAGGGAAGGGAGATGAATGGGGGAGGGAGATGAATGAGGGAAGGGAGATGAGTGAGGGAGAGGGAGATGAATGAGGGAGAGGGAGATGAGTGAGAGATGGGAGATGAGTGAGGGCAGAGAGATGAATGAGGGAGGAGGGAGATGAGTGATAATTGTAAGTATTTCTCCCCAGCCATCAGTCACCGTGGGAGGCTGGTGGGTGGGAGGAGCCAGCAGTCGCACGGGCAGACATGCAGGGGAGACGTGATGGAGGAAGCAATGTATACTTACGTACATACGTATACATACATACGCACATACACTACATGCTAACGTGAGGACACTAATACATAACTGTACGTACATAGATACATGCCGACGCAGGGATAATTTACACGTTACCATGTATCCACACATTAACGCACGTGCACATGTACTATACATACATACACACATTAAAGCACGTGCACATGTACTATACATTCATCCACACATTAACGCACGTGGACATGTACTATACATACATCCACACATTAACGCACGTGGACATGTACTATACATACATACACACATTAACGCACGTGGACATGTACTATACATACATACACACATTAACGCACGTGCACATGTACTATACATACATACACACAAAATCGCTCTCCCTTGCATAAGAATGGCGGACGTTCACACCTAGTAGCTTGAACGACATCCCTATACACACATGTAAACGAGTACACACCGATGATGATAACTACACATAACAGGACATGCAGCAGATGAGCAGTGGTCAACAGTGTACACAACCAGCTTATACAACACATCATACGGTGGTATGCAGTTTTAAATGCCCTGTTGTATACAACATTAAGCAACATACGTTATGCACTTCGTAACAAACTATTGCCCATACCATGACTGCAGACAAAAATTGCCTCTGCACTATTCATTATATATATATATATATATATATATATATATATATATATATATATATATATATATATATATATATATATATATATATATGTATATATATATTCCCTGGGGATAGGGGAGAAAGAATACTTCCCACGTATTCCCTGCGTGTCGTAGAAGGCGACTAAAAGGGAAGGGAGCGGGGGGCTGGAAATCCTCCCCTCTCTTTTATTTATTTATTTTTTTTTCCAAAGGAAGGAACAGAGAAGGGGGCTGGATGAGGATGTTTCCTCAGAGGTCCAGTCCTCTGTTCTTAACGCTACCTTGCTGACGCGGGAAATGGCGAATAGTATGAAAGAAAGAAAGATATATATATATATATATATATATATATATATATATATATATATATATATATATATATATATGTGTGTGTATATATGTGTGTGTGTGTGTGTGTGTGTGTGTGTGTGTGGTTCAAAAAAAATGCTACCAGTCTTTTAAACCAGTTTAAGAAAAATGGCTGAACCATTTATACAAACATCTAATTTAGTTCACTCTTCGATTTGTAACGGTTACATAACTTCTACGAACTGAATAAAAACGTAACTTTGTATTTCTTGCAGATTAGAAAAAAAAAAAAGATGACAGCTCTGACTTTCACGTTCGTGTTCTCGACCTTCCTGTGGATTTTCCTCGCCCCAGATAGTACAGTTATGGCCACTAACTCGGCCACTTATGTGGAAAGTTGCTTCATCAGAAAACATAAACAACGACTTAATGTCCGTCTGATTGTTTCTCATTTCTAGAGAAAGACAAAAAAAAAAATTATATGTTGCAAGCTGCCACACGCGGGCAGAATTGTGTCTGGGAGTCAGCTTCCGCATGACCTGAATGTGATACGGGAGAAGTATTAAGTCTCGATGCATAACTCTCATGACCTTGTCTCTGTGGATACCAACATTCAGTGGAACTCGAAGTGTACTTTTTTCTTTAGGAGATTCGGCCACGTTTACCCGTCTCTTCGGAGAGCAACCACATCCTCCTCCTCACCACCACCACCACCACTTCCCTCCCTGGCCCACCAAATCTTGAACGGCGGATGGCATTGTTCAGTGGTATAATCACTAGCCCCAACGATTCTCTTCATACATCCCATATTGCCGACAAGCACAGCCTTCTCGCTGAACAATAATTCCCCAAACATATTTCGCCCAAACTGCCAACAATTCTAAGAAAGTGTATGAATTATCGGCAACTGTATCTTGAAGTTTCTCATCGTGCGTCTGGCAACTTTCTCGCCCTGTATATAGTAGACTAGAGATGAACAGACAGACAAGTGCGCCTCTTTACGGTATGGACGAATAGATGAACGACTGTGTCGCGCACCGTCGCTACGTTGTCTTCTGTTCTAGCACTCCGACGACTTGCGCTCTGACCCTTGCAGTTGCTTTTCATGAATTCGTCGGTTTGTAATCCTTGATGGCGCAGGTTTGTGAAAGAATTCGTCAAGTCCCCTTTTGACAAGCCTTGTCGATCTGGAGAGTTCAGCCAGTGACGATGCTCTCCGCAACAAGGGTTTAAGATTAAGAATGTGAAGAGGGAGAATCGTCATTTTGTTCCTAAGGTATCTAAGTAGATGTATGCATGCGCCCCCTGTGTGTTCTACGTCTTTTGGAACTGCGTCAAAGATTCAATACCCGCATGGCTGCCTCAAGTCACGCCCGGCACAAGATGCATGACACTGGGAGAGGGGGAACCTGGGTAACAAAGGAGAGTAAGGATGGTCACTAGAACAGGTAAGAACCAGTCTACCCCCAACCCACCCATCTCCATATCCTCCCCTCTCTCCCTTCCCCCCACCCCCACCACCTATCATCTCACCCCGACTCCCCCACCCTAACCTCCTCTCACAACTCCTGCAATCATTGCAACCCTTCCCCACCCACCCATTTCATACTGCTCATTTAAATGCCTCCCTAACCATAGCCCCTCAACGACCCCCCTCCTTCTTGCCATCATGTCCGTCCTTAACCTCTTCCCTAACACGCTAGTCTCCCCTCCTCCCCCCACTCCCCCATCTCACTACTCCCCATATACAGTACCTCCTCATCCTTGCCCCACGTCTGCCCATCCCTCCTCTATCCTCTACCCTCCTCCACGTCCTTCCGTTATTCATCTCCAAACTTCCTCAAACCCTTCTCTCTCTCTCTCTCTCTCTCTCTCTCTCTCTCTCTCTCTCTCTCTCTCTCTCTCTCTCTCTCTCTCTCTCTCTCTCTCTCTCTCTCTCTCTCTCAGCCATATTCCCCATTCACCCCCATGCCTCCTCACACCTCCAGCACCCGTACCAACTCGCCACCCATCTCCGCCGTCTCCTTTCGACCCTTCTTGATACCATCCATAAATCGTCCTATCAGTTCATCTCTAAAGAGTTTGCAGTCAAAGTAGCATCGTCGCCGCCTCCGTCAGCGTTATCTTCCGGCTCACGGCCAATTCCCTTGGCCGTCGCGGCCCGCTTGATCGAAGCCGATTGCTTGGGCGTCGCCGGATGAGGCGATCTGAGGAGCACCACCTCCGCTGGTCCCGCCTCCCAAACACTCAGTGCCTCTCGTAGCCTTCAGGAGACTCGCCCTTGTGGACCCCGGAGGGCCCCCTCCGCCAGTCCCTCGGGCCAGAGGCGGGAGGGGCCGCCATCTCGTCCACCCCGCTTTGGCCTCTGTCGCCTCTCGCAACTTGCAATTTGGCCGCAGAAGCCTCCCCGGCGAGACGTAAGGTCGCCCGGCCCTCCGATACTTTGCATTTAAAGCGACCATCTGGAGCTGGCGTCACTGTGAACCTGACGCAGGCATTTACATAACTTGGCGCATCGCTGCGATGAAGATGTAAGTGTCAGCTGGATTCTCGTGCACGACCACCGCATAAAAAGGAATTCGGTAATGACGTTAGATGCCGCCAGTCACAGGGCTGACCCGTCGCTCCCCTACCTCAAATCATGCTGACTTACCCCTTACCTCAGATCATGCTGACCATACAGAACCATGAAATACTTCAGACACTTGTTTTAGGTGGTTGCCAGACGTCAGCGTGACGGAAAAACAAGTGTCTCAAAAGATGAGCAATACGACTCACATCTGAACGATGTATTAGCGTCTCAGGCATCCGGACGATGACTTAGACTTTACGAGCAGTAGGTGTGAGCAGTGGTTACGTGTGGCGATGTCACTCGGAGTGGTCCACGATGACACCATCGCCAAGACAGTTATGTCAACCGGAGCATTTCAGTCATCTCGACTGTCGGTAACCAACACACGTCTCTTGTGTCGTGCTCGAGGTACTGCATCAGTTATCATCCGTCTTGGCTGTTGGCTCAGTTACGTACCTCTGAACCTCCTGCCCCCAGCTGCTACCTGCGGCAGGTCTCCTTAGTTACTCACCCGGTCAGTGTCCCTGGCCGTTCAGCAAGCCAATATCTTCGACTGGGTGATTTTACTCCTAGCTGTACAGTTAGCTAATAACTTTCGAATCTCATTACCATTAAGTGAGCGGAGTGCACCTTTCAAATGTTGACTGATCCAGGTTGTAGCGAGGCAATGAATGCTATTGAGATGTATCCCCCGAGCTACTATTCTCAGTTGCCTAGCGAGCTAAACCTTTTATCCCCCTCTCCCCTCCATAGATGCCCCAACCGGCCAACAGACAGCAAGTAATGATAACCCCGAGGTCGCCTCCCGACCCCCTCCTCCCCAGAGATCGGCCCTCAGACAGACAAGACCCCCTAACCCCGACACTCGAACCCTCTCACCCAGTGTATATTTTGCTACGGCAGGGTGAAGAGGAAGGCCCGCGTGACAGGAGGCGGCAAACGGGACGAAACGGCGATTGCATTCTGGGTCAGCCTCGAGGTGGTGGAGGAAGGGGGCCGCCACGAACCATCAGAGATTACGATACACATGAGATCTGCAAGAGTCGTAAACTGGCACAAAGACGAGCCTTATGTATGAATTTGATGGGTTACACACACACACACACACACACACACACACACACACACACATACAAAGGCTTGATTTGCAGTCGCAACTCATCACAAACTGGTACACATCACAGTGTATGATCACATGTAGTTAGCTGGTTAGATATTTAGCCCAAAGGTCCCTGTTTACGAGGCTCTTGCAACTTCGAGACTGCGCTGCACCCAGAAGTACGCAGGGTAAGGTGGGTTGCTCTGGAACAGAGAAAGAAGGCCCTGACGATGCTGTGCTCCTTTTCGTCCAGCGACGATGAAACGTCCTGGTCGAGGACGGTGCTATCGCCTGCAGGTCAAGTCCGGGAACATCTACCTTCCTTACACAAGCACAGGCTAATAAGGAGGAAGGGACAGAACACATACGCCGTCCCTCCCAAGCTACAGACAAGTGTAAACGAACAACACACACGTGTGAAGTTCAAGAAGCGAGTGTCACCACGTGAAGTCGTAGGTTCTACCATCACTATCAGCCCAGGCGGTACTCAGGTACTTCCCATGAACTGAACCCCGACTCTGGTGGCTTCGTGAGGATCGATCGTGTGGCGGTGGCTCAGGCCCATTGAGTACTGAGCGGGTGAGAACTTAC
Source organism: Panulirus ornatus (assembly GCF_036320965.1). Lineage (NCBI taxonomy): Eukaryota > Metazoa > Arthropoda > Malacostraca > Decapoda > Palinuridae > Panulirus > Panulirus ornatus. Next base: position 57,133,826 of record NC_092237.1, on the reverse strand, counting down.
TTATAAAGCACCTATTTGCATAGAACAGGGACAGAGCAATAACCCAGTGATGCCCCCATAGCTTGAGATCTTCCGCCATCTGGCGGGGCCGGCGCGTAGCTCTCCCCGCTGTAGGAATGATGAGTCGTGTGAGGTACTTGCTTGCTATCGAGTGTTATGTGTGATAGGGAAATATTAAGGGCCATCTCTGTGGAGACGAACGGCAGAAAGAGGAGACAGTAACCTGTGTCAGTTGGATGAACTTGACAGTGACAGTAACCTGTGTCAGTTGGATGAACTTGACAGCCACTGTAGTTGAGGCTCAATGAGCCTAGTCGTTGACCCTCCCGATACCTAGGCAGGTGGTGCCTCCCTGGTCGGTAGTTGCCTGCTGTTTACTACCTGTTTACGTGTGTGTGTGTGTGTGTGTGTGTGTGTGTGTGTGTGTGTGTGTGTCTGTGTGTGTGTTGTCGTGTGTGTGTGTGTGTGTGTGTGTGTGTGTGTGTGTGTGTGTGTGTGTGTGTGTGCGTGCGTGTCCGTGTGTAAGGATACGTCTGCTGGCCTAGTAAAGACATGCCTACGTCCTCCCGTCTCCCGCCAATAACTCGAGAATGCGTTCATCGATCAAGTTCAAATTTGCGAAATGCGGGAGGAACGCCAGCCCACTTGTACTGCCCCGGCGGTATGTGCCGCTTCGGCCTCCAGCTCAACCCTCCCAGCACGACGGGTAAGATCCTCGAACACGATGGTACGACCCTTGAGCGCGACGGTACGACCCTTGAGCTCGACGGGGGTAAGACCCTTCAATAGGGCGGTCGACGGCGGCACGACCCTTTAAGCACGATGGTGTGCGACCCTTGGGTATGATGGCCTGGTCTCTGACCTCACCCTTAAGGCTCGGGTCAAAGGCCAGGCCATCAACACCAAGGGTCGTGCCGTCGTGTTCAAGGGCTGCACCACCGTCGTGCTCAAGGGTTGCAATGTCGTGTTCAGAGGGGTCGTCCTCGTACTGTTCAGGTGGTTTCTCTCAGCAATGATGAAGCAAAACATTACTTCAAAATGCTGTTCAAAAAAAAGAAAAAGAAAATGACCTCGACAGAAATCTCTGGTGTACCGTCTCTCTCCATCTGCCGCCAGGTCCTGCAACATCCTAAGCGAACGAGAACTGTAATTGAATCTGGACACTTGACGAAGTGATTTCCTAACACGGGTTCAGCTGCGCTAAGAGTGCCCTTTGCTCGGTGATAAGTGCACTCCGCTCTGCTAAAATGGCACTCTCCTCCGCAAGAAGTTGTACTTTGCCATACTAGAATGCATTTTGCTTTGTTCGAAGTACACTCTCGATTCCTGTGAAAGTTCGGGGTGTCATTACCTCTAGAAGGCCAATACCGCTTCTCCCGACGACCACCACACTACAACCACCACTACTAACCATCCGCACTACCCCTCCGTCACTCCCGTTCCACACTGCCCCTCCGTCACTCCCGTTCCACACTATCCCTCCGCCCTCCCTGAGCACCACCATCCCATCGTTCTCGTCCTGCACTGCAAATCTATCCGTCCCTGTTTCCATAACGACTGTTCCACACTGCCTGTCCTCCGCTGTGCGCACCGTCCTGTGCAACTCGCACTGTTCTACAGTGATCCCATGTCCGTATGGCACTGCTCGTTCAGAACTTACAGTGGGCCCCACTGCCCATCTAGCACTGCTCCTCCGGCACTGACAGTAACAACCCCCCCCCCCCCCCCAAGTCCCCGTCTTTCACCGCTCGCCCAGCACTGACTGTGCCAAACCGCCCGTCTTTACCCACTCATCCGTAACTAACAGTGCCACAATGCCTCCTACTAAGGCACCCCCCCGTCTCAATGTCTCTTCTGGGAGAGATAATTCCCAGGCACTGCCGACGCTGGCAGCTCCCCAGCCCGGAGAACACATCTGAAGCAGGCAAACGTCCCCCCAGCGACACCGAGGAAACGAAGGCACTCCGTCAGGCGAGATTAGCAGGAGGGTTCCTCGCTGCTCTTTTGCTCGGTCCCCCAAGGCTGGCCAAGTACGCCCCACTGACCTACAGGCTTTGCCGGGCTGTACATTCCGACCAGTCGAAGTCTCTCTCTCTCTCTCTCTCTCTCTCTCTCTCTCTCTCTCTCTCTCTCTCTCTCTCTCTCTCTCTCTCTCTCTCACACACACACACACACACAGCCCAGATTACACGTGCTCCGTGTGGCGTGACAGGTCGAGGTTAGACACATAGAGAGAGGAGGCTTCAGGAAAAGGCTCCACCCGAGTCGACTACGAATTAAGGAGTGAAAATGTTTGTGGGTGTGTTCCAGGGCGGGTGGTCGTGCCCCAGGGAGACGACCCTCCCCTCGTGCAGGACGAAAGAAGAGGATGGAGAGAGAAAGAATGAGAGAGAGAACCGAAAGGGAGAGAACAAAGAGCATGAAAAGAAGACATTGGTAGCATAGAAGAGGAGGACAAACAGGAAGAGGAGGAGCAAGAGACAAAGAAAGGAAGAATAAGGGGGGAGATAAGGGGAGGGATAAAGAGAGAGATGGACAAAGAGGACACGCAGAGGGGAGTGCCAGAAGGACAGTGCCGGGGTCAGAGGAGAGTGAGGGGGTGTGTCAGAGTGGCCCCCTCCTCCCGTATGCCTGCGACAGTTTCTCCTTCTCCCTCCTCCGCCACCAGCTGCTCCTCTGGGTTAGGTCTCTAGTCCATGAAGAACTGGCATATGTCCGTGAGGTCGGTGAAAGGATTAGGGTGGGAGGTCAGGTCAGCAACGAGTCGGAGTCCAGGTCTGTGGCTAGGCACGGGTCAAGTCAGCGATGGGGTTAGAGGTCAGGTCAGGTCAGCCAAGGGTCAAAGGGTCAGGGAGGGCACACGGCAGAAGTGAAAGCCAGCAGGGGGAAGAAGCAGCGAATTATGCGAGACGAGAATGATAGATAGTGTGGCGCAACGAACTCTCCCCCACGCACTTCGTACATTCCTTCGGAGAGTATGAGGGCATATATCCTATCATTGTGAGCATGTGATGAGCGAGTCCACCGAGGACGGTTAGTGTGAGGGCCTCGTCCATCCATCTGAGTGTCTAAACCTCATCCATCCATCTGAGTGTATGGGCCTCATCCATCCATCCGAGTGTATGGGCCTCATCCATCCATCTGAGTGTATGGGCCTCATCCATCCATCTGAGTGTATGGGCCTCATCCATCCATCTGAGTGTATGGGCCTCATCTATCCATCTGAGTGTATGGGCCTCATCCATCCATCTGAGTGTATGGGCCTCATCCATCCATCTGAGTGTATGGGCCTCATCCAACCATTTGAGTGTATAGTAAGTAAATACAGTCACCTCTGCGTCCTGTCAGGAGCTGACAGATGAGCGAACGTTTTAACAAGAGGGAGATGAGTACTCTTGCGTCTGTTTCAGTGAATACGGCCTTGCAACACCCTAGTCCCCTCCCTTGCTATGATGATCGGCCTAGCGTCCCTTAAATTCACCGCCGCGACTTAAGAAAAAATATACAACCAACTCCGTCTAAAATTAACGTCAATGAAGGCAAGATTAATCGCGCGGCGCCTAAAATTAACTTTCCTTGGGCCTACGGTTAGGGGTCTCCCTAAGCCTCCTCTCTAGGACTATTCCGGCCTTTTGTTGCATGTCACTGGGCCTCCGCCGGTGGAGGGCCTGGATCCTACACCTCGATCTAAAATTAATCACGCCGCTTCGGAAAACTTGATCCTGTGGCGTCAAGATTGATCTCTCCCGTGTGTGTCAGATAATGATCAGTAATAATCTCTCTCTCTCTCTCTCTCTCTCTCTCTCTCTCTCTCTCTCTCTCTCTCTCTCTCTCTCTCTCTCTCTCTCTCTCTGCCACGTACCTTTCTGCCCAGGTCGACGTGACCTCACAGGATCCACTTACCTGAAATAAGGAAAAGGTAAATGAGTGAATAGATGATCATCTAATGTCCGCGTGGATTAATGAATAATCACACTGGTTAATCGTACAAAGAACATGCAGATGAACAAAACATCTTACAAAATAATTAAAAGGAAAAGAAACAGATTCATATGGTAAAGCTAACTACAAATATCATCTGGACAAAATTATTTACTTTTTATATTCAGATGATATTAATCTTTCACTTCATATCAATCCCATATATACAAAGAAGGAAGTACTGGTACAATGTGTAATGGTAAGAATTGGGTAGTTTCGAAAACCAGATAACTTTCAATGCTGGGTGTTTCATGCTGGGTGTTGCAAACTGGTTGTGTGATGATGATGATATATATATATATATATATATATATATATATATATATATATATATATATATATATATATATATATATATGTGTGTGTGTGTGTGTGTGTGTGTGTGTGTGTGTGTGTGTGTGTATTCAGTACCAAATACGATCAGGACCGCACAGACACACAAACACCTAAGTAAAACAAGGAAAAAAAAAAAAAAAAAACAAAGAAAAAATCACAACACTCGGACAGAATCTCTGCCACGTACAGCTAACTTTAGACACAACCACCAACCAAATGTGAGCAATCTACATGCTGAGCACCGGAGACAAATTCACTTTGCATAATAACCGCAGGAAACATAGCAACATACGTGGTGGTCCCACTGGAGATAGAGTCATCTCCGTGGTGAAGCACCGGTGACGAACCAATCTACGTGGGCAAAACCAGTTGGATATGTGTGTTCGTGGCGAAACACTTGGATATTAAGTAATCTAGGTAGCGAACCACTTGGAGATGAAGCAATCTACGTGGCGAACCATTTGGGTATTAATGAACCTACGTGGTCAACCACTTGGAGATGAAGCAATCTACGTGGCGAACCATTTGGGTATTAATTAACCTACGTGGTCAACCACTTGGAGATGAAGCAATCTACGCGGTGAACCACTTGAATATTAAGTAACCTACGAGGCGAATCACTTGAATATTAAGTAACCTACGTGGTGAACCACTTGGATATGAAGCAATTTACGTGGTGAACCACTTCAATATTAAGTAACCTACGTGGTGAACCACTTGGATATGTCTACGTGGCGAAATGATTAAGTAATCTACGCACATAGTTAACCACTGTAAATGGATTAAACCACGTGGTGAACCGATAGAAGTAAGAAATCTACAGTGTGAACCACTGACAACAGGCGAATCACGAGGTGAAAGGGTGGAAATAGATAATTTATGCAGTGTCTAATGGGATCGGAATAACTGGCATGGTCAACCACTGAAGACGAAAATGTAGCCTCACATGATCAATGATCACACACGGATACAGTCCATGATTAATGACGACAGGTAACTACAACACAACATGACTAACCTCTCCAAAGTTGTGCGGCCCTACAAGGTCAGAAACTACAGATGATTACGACTCAAGCCGACCAAATCACCGTAAGTAACTACAGCCCAGTGTGATCAATCACCACAAATAACTACAGCACAACACGACCAATCACTACGAGTAACTACGACCGTGAGTGATCAGTCACTATAATTACAGCCACGCATGACCAATCACTCCGAATAACTACACCCCTACATGATCAATCCTTACAAATAACTACACACCTACAAGACCAATCACCCCAAGTAACTACACCCCTACATGATCAATCACTACAGGTAACTACAGCCCTACACGACCAAACACTACAAATAACTACAGCCCTACATGATCCATCTCCGGGAGTAACTACAGCCCTACATGATCCATCTCCGGGAGTAACTACAGCCCTACATGATCCATTACTGGAGTAACTACAGCCCTACATGATCCATCACTGGGAGTAACTACAGCCCTACATGATCCATCTCCGGGAGTAACTACAGCCCTACATGATCCATTACTGGAAGTAACTACAGCCCTACATGATCCATCACTGGGAGTAACTACAGCCCTACATGATCCATCTCCGGGAGTAACTACAGCCCTACATGATCCATCTCCGGAAGTAACTACAGCCCTACATGATCCATTACTGGAAGTAACTACAGCCCTACATGATCCATCTCCGGGAGTAACTACAGCCCTACATGATCCATCTCCGGAAGTAACTACAGCCCTACATGATCCATCACTGGAAGTAACTACAGCCCTACATGATCCATCACTGGAAGTAACTACAGCCCTACATGATCCATTACTGGAAGTAACTACAGCTCTACATGATCCATCACTGGAAGTAACTACAGCCCTACATGATCCATTACTGGAAGTAACTATAGCCCTACATGATCCATCACTGGAAGTAACTACAGCCCTACATGATCCATCACTGGAAGTAACTACAGCCCTACATGATCCATTACTGGAAGTAACTACAGCCCTACATGATCCATCACTGGAAGTAACTACAGCCCTACATGATCCATCACTGGAAGTAACTACAGCCCTACATGATCCATTACTGGAAGTAACTACAGCCCTACATGATCCATCACTGGAAGTAACTACAGCCCTACATGATCCATCACTGGAAGTAACTACAGCCCTACATGATCCATTACTGGAAGTAACTACAGCCCTACATAATCCATCACTGGAAGTAACTACAGCCCTACATGATCCATTACTGGAAGTAACTACAGCCCTACATGATCCATTACTGGAAGTAACTACAGCCCTACATGAACCATTACTGGAAGTAACTACAGCCCTACATGATCCATTACTGGAAGTAACTACAGTCCAGCGGGATCCATCACTGGAGGAAATAACACGAAAAGTCGACACTCTCAGGTTACTCCAACCTGGACTCAAGGTCACCTTAATGAGCGGGGAATCAGGGGAAAGACAGTGTTGTACATGACCGAGCCTCCAGCACTACCAACAGTCATTTGGGTGATAACAGTGAGGGTGATAGATATCGTCAGGGTGATAACAGACGCTTGGGGTGATCGATAACGGTCGTTTGGAGGGAAATAGTTGATTGGGGTGATAACAGTAGTTTAGGGCGATAACAGTCGTTTGGGGAGAAACACTTGTTTGGGGGGATAACAGGCATTTGGGGTGTTACCTGTCGTTTAGGGTGATAACAGTCGTTTGGGGGGAAACGATTCTTTGAGGGGATAACAGTCGTTTGGGGTGATAGCAGTCGTCTGGGGAGATAACAGTCATTTGGATGACAAGGAAGGGTTGGCTGACCCACACGACAGCAGGTGACGAGTAGAAAAGCCGTTGGTGATTGGCGATGAGGGAGTGGGCGTGTGGAGGAGCGGGGGTGTGGGGGAGTAGGCGCGTGAGGGAGTGGGCATGTCGGGGGAGTGGGCGTGCCCGCGCCAACACCTGCTGTCTGTAGGCGTGTGAGGCATAAATTTGGCGCGAGAATGTGCATTGAGTTATTTTGGTGGCGGCCAGAGCAGGGTGGTGGCAGGCCTGCCGCCCGCCCGGCAAATGGCGGCAGGCCTGCGCCCCCCCATGCCGCCCATGCCGTGGCAGATGGTGCGGATGGGCGGCAGGCAGGCAGGCCTGTCAGCCAGCTGCCGCGCACAAGTGAAAAGGAAGTGTGGGGACTTTCAGGCCCGTTCAAGATGCCGCCCCAGGAAGAGAGAGAGAGAGAGAGAGAGAGAGAGAGAGAGAGAGAGAGAGAGAGAGAGAGAGAGAGAGAGAGAGAGAGAGAGAGAGAGAGAGAGATTAAGGGGCGCTACAAGACGTACACAGATCAGATCCATAAACCACAGTCTTGCCGGGAATTTTTTTTAGAGCCTTCACCGCCAGCCAGAGAGGGTGGGTGAGGGTGGGAGGTTAACCTGACGCGGCCGCTGACGCCCCGACGTGTGATCCCATATAAAAACATAAGAGATGAGAAAAATATAGATGACACAGATCGTGTCAGCATTGGCGATTTGCACGAGAAACATCGTCGTATATAACAATCCTCCTCCAGAAGATGAGGATACAGCACGTCTATCAGGAGGAGGGGGGACGTAAACATGTACTTCGATTCCTCGATCATGTGTTTATCTGTGTTCGGTTATCTGATCATTTCACCGTAACGTAAGATATCGCATCATCTTCCCCCCCTTACCCTCAGATTCCATCGCGGCCACATCATTACTGTCTATACATAGCTAGAAAACACGAGTCTATGCCTCCAGTGATATATGTACTGCCTCCGCACATGATCCACGTAGCTTATGCGTGTGTACATAGCTTTTTATAGTCTTCTTTGATAAACAGTCATAAAGAATTGGATGGAGGTTCCCCGCTACCCGCGGAGGCTGAGTCACTCGGGAGAGGCCTTTTCCCCTCCCTCTCGCGCACCTCCCCATCCCCAAGGGTGAGGAATTGGTGAGGGGGAAACGACCCGCTAGTGAGCTGCAGCAATGCCATGGCTTCCACGCCTCCGACGGATCGGTCTTGACGGCAAGCACGCGTCCGAATTATCGATTTTTCACAACCCACAACTCCCTCCCCCGCCCCTTCCTCCCTCTCCCCCCCCCCCGCATATCATTCATCAGTACATACAGACTGCAATGGAGAGAGAGAGAGAGAGAGAGAGAGAGAGAGAGAGAGAGAGAGAGAGAGAGAGAGAGAGAGAGAGAGAGAGAGAGAGAGAGAGAGAGAGAGAGAGAGAGATGGAGAGGAGGGGGGTCAACGTGCACACACTCCACTCTCCCTTCATCTCCAGAAATATCATACCGGCCTGCGGGCCGACCCGCCTTCATTCACGGGATGAAATCCGTCCATCGTACCACCACCAGCTACCGTCCGTCCCTCCCCGCTCCCGGCCTCCGAGTCTCCAGCCCACCACGACGCCCGACGCTGCTCGCCATTCAACCCCCGACCACCGGACCCCACTACAAACGTTCTACGTGGCCCACCACACCCACCCTGACTGGACGCTCAGTCACGTGACGTTCTGCTTGGGGGGGGGGGGGGGCTCCTCCACGCCCCCCCCCCCCCCCCGGTCCCACACGCTCGCTGTTCATCTACTCTCCTGATATCTGAATTATTACACGTGTTATCGAAAAGTCTCGTGCGCTGAATACTTACCCTCCCTCACCCAGACCGCAGGAGAATCGGCTGAGGCTACATCACTGATGGGGTAGGGGAGATGTGAGCTGCCTCGTATGCGCTTTGAAAATCCTTCTCCACATCTCATCTAGATGTCGACAAATCCAGTAGGCTTCCCCAGTTCGTTTTCAAAATCCCTGATGCTCCTTGTAATCTCTAGACCCTTATGGAATGACAGCCACATCAATACATATAATCTGTACTATGACGATGCGATTTTTTCCCCCTCTAAACCCTCCCTTACGTCCTTATTTTCCCACACCACTACGTACACACCCACCCACTCACTCTTTCCCCCTCCTTCTTCACCATTCATCTCACCGTCCTCCTCGCGCCTCCGTCTCCGCCTTGCCTCTCCCTCCACTGCAACAGCCCTGCACCTTCCCAGCCTCCAACCCACAGCTCTTAAATCATCTTTCCTCGCTGATCCTTAACTTATTCTCTTCATTTTTCATACTTTTTCTATCATCGTCTTCCCCTGCTCTCTGTCAGCGAACTCTGACATAGCCTCATATTTCACACACACGCACACACACACACACACACACACACACACACACACACACACACACACACACACACAAACTTACACACACCTTTTTCTGCACCTTCCTTATTTCTTTGCAAGGTACCTTCCTATCCTGCCATAAATTTTCGAGATCATTTTCTCGCCTCAGAATACTCGTTTCTTATATTCACTTTTATTCACTTTACTTACACGTTCATTCAATGTTTCACCCATTTTCTGACGTCCATCTGTGAGCATTGTCTTGGGGGTTCAGATTTTTCTTTTTCCAAAATTCAGTGTTCTCATGAGGCATCTGCTTACGTCTTCATTCCACCGAGCTGTGCCATCCCGTGCCCCGTTCCTGTGTTTCTTCCCAGCTCGGCAGCAGCCTCCATACTAACACACTCCTCAAGACTCCTCACTGCCGAGCCTTTGCATCCAACACATATTTGGGGAAGTTTAATTTCACGTTTTCATTCTCACTTTTGCAAAGTTCTGATCATCTGCTTTCTCATTCACACTCCCTGCCTGTCCTTGACCATGCAGAACGCAAGTGCAGCCCAACATACTACAATCATACGATCTGATAAGCCTCACCCAACCCCACATTCACTGGACCTCGTCGCTTCATGCGCAGAAAACGAGGATAATTTACACATTACAATCAAATAAACTTGCTAAGTTCCGCTTTAGCTCCCTCACAGACCTTGCGTCATACAGACTAACAGTCTCTTTATTGCCGGAACGGATCAGACACCCTCCTCCCTCCTCCCGTCTCTTCTGTAGCCATCTCGCGTACATATGCAACCGTCTTGAAGCTGAAAGTACGCTTCAGCTTTTCTCACGTTCCTTCACAATTCTCTTCTCACTAGACCCTAAACCCCTTCAGTTTTATCTCTCTCACATACAACAGTTCATTCTATATACGTACACATGAAGTAAGAATGTCGGGGTAGAATATGTAAAGTGTTCAGACAACGTGAATAAGACTGGAGAATACGAACAAAGGATTCTTATCTTTTTAGGGCAAGACCTTTATACAAGCTAAAAAGAAGAGTGAGTCACACATGAAGGCTCTCCAACACGTCTACCTGGACAATAATACAAAGGTGACCACATGTGGAGTACTGAAGCCTATGTGTGTTTCATTATCCCAGTACATTTAGTTCCGAGGGTATCCTTTTCGAGCTGATGTCACCTGCAGTGGAAAACCTAACTCCTCCAGCCGTGTCCTGTACCCCCCAAGCAGCAGCGCTCGACACCCTCTCCAAAACAGCTAGCGACACTGGGGCATTAAGCCCATCCGCTGATCTTTGTTCCAACACACAAGTTTCCAAGACTACCCCTGTGGTGTCCCTCTCCATGCATCGCGGAAAACCCTCCAAATACTCTCCTCCGATAAAAGAACTCTTCAGCGAGACTGGCAATGGTCGAGTGTGTGAGGAGGAGGGCGAGTGATGTTCTGAAGAGTGGAAAAAGCATGGGGATGTTCGAAGACGGAGGGAGCCAAAAATAAATGGGAGATAAATGATGATGCTCGCAAGAGCTGAAGATGCAAGAAAGATGTTAATAGTTACTGCTAACAAGGACAGAGCAACACTCACGAACACAAGTAAAGTAAAAGGAACAAAATGTGTGAGACTGGATAAGAAAAAAATGACTGTGTTGTTGTCTTACATAATGACAGCACAAGAAAGAGGCTAGTGATGTGGTCTCTCACTACATCATTGCGTGGTGTCAAAAAAGTAAAGAAATAAAGGAGTTGCTGAAATCAATACATACAGAGAATATCACCCCTACCTTCCCTCCACGGGAAGAACACAAACGTATACGACAGACATGAAAATCACATCATTATATATAAAGGAATCTCTTTTATCCAACTCATTAACCCTCATTCGTTTCACAAAACGAGCATTATTTGCCAGCAATCACGCCTCTTATTTAAACCACCTAACCTCACCCCCGTCCCCTCCCCCACGAGGCAACAACGCTACCAAAATGAATCAGAGACGCGACACCACACACACACACACACACACATCTACGCCACAGCCCCTGACTTAACTCAGAGGAGCGGGGGGAGGAGGGAGGGAGGGAGGGAAGAAGGAGGAGAAGGAAGGGTTGGGGAGGGGAGGGGAGGGGAGGGGAGGGGGGAGGAGAACCATTTTTACATACCCAGCACAGAATCATCAACGAGAGGTCCGCCTCCAACTCTGTAAACAGCTAAACGCAACAGAGGCCCGCATGCTTTTGATGACTCTTTCCAAAAGATTTACGGTAATGAAATTATAAAACACGGACACTTGAGCCCCCCACCGCGGAGCTAGAGGGATCTACGTGCGTATGAACGTGCTTGGGTAACAACCTCCACCCTCTGCCTCAATCTCTCCCCTCCCTCTACCCCCCGCTCTGGCACGACGGAGCACACCGCTCGGGCACGGCGGGTACGATCCTTGAGCACGGATGTACGACACCTCAGTACGACGGACCGACCACAGAGCACGACGGTCCGATCCTATAGTATGATGACCGGGCCTTTAACGTGACCCTCTCACAAGGTCAGGTCAAAGGCCAGGACCGTACCGTCGCTTTCACTCGGGTCGCAGCACCACCGTCCTCGGCGGGTCTGGTAACACAGCAAACACTGCCGGGCGCAACACGACCGCAAGAGCTGTGCTGGGGGTCGGTCGTGGCGGCCAAGGGCAACACATGTAGGTCGGGCGAAACTCAATATTTTGAGAACTGTTTATTATCAAGATGAAACATTGTTGAGTCCGCTCATGTGTGGGCGTGTGATGCAACGTGTGGATGTGTCACACACACACACACACACACACACACACACACACACACACACACACACACACACACGTAACGTGTGGGCGTGACACCTCATCAGAGTCCGTACGACAAAACCTCACGCCCACCTCTGCGTCAGGGTCATAGGCAACCATCGACGCCTCTACGGACACTTACGCAAGTCTGTGCCTCTTGTCCTCCACACGTCGCGACGTAAGGCATTACGTCAGGGAAGGTGGGGGTGGAGGCGTCGGAGGCTACCTATGGGCGCACACACGGACGAGCGAGGCGGCGGCGGCTCCCCTCCCTCACCCTTGACAGGTGGCTGGTCGGTCGCCGGCAGCTCCACCACCACCACCACCAGTCTATCTTCACCGGCCGTCACTTCCTGATTTACCGCAGCGAAGTTTTCTCAGAGAGAGAGAGAGAGAGAGAGAGAGAGAGAGAGAGAGAGAGAGAGAGAGAGAGAGAGAGAGAGAGAGAGAGAGAAGAGTGGAGAGGTTCCTGCACACGCAGACACGCACACATATGTTTGTCATTGAAAGAGGCGAAATCACGACGTGCGTTTAGGCTGGGCTACACGGATACACCATTTGCTTCGTGCCGTTGAGGTCAGGCCGAACAGACGACATATAAAACTCTGCCGCTGGAATCATTACTACCCCCCCCCCCACTGCAGCACTGACGAACACCACGAGATAACTGTGGGAATGTCGTCCATAACAACATTTCTTTCTTTCCTCTACCATAGGTGCTTGGAGAATAAAGTGTAATCTAATCATTGTTTGCCGGGCCTCTGTAAACAGTCCATCTGCTGTGTAACTCGTTGGATAATTCATTCAGTGCTGCCTAATCTTCTCTCTCTCTCTCTCTCTCTCTCTCTCTCTCTCTCTCTCTCTCTCTCTCTCTCTCTCTCTCTCTCTCTCTCTCTCTCTCTCTCCGCAAATACCCCGCTCGCTACGTCACTCGCAACTGGATCGTTCAGGCCCAGCCCTTGGACGTGTCTTGCTCTACTTCCTCTTCTGCACCACCGTCCGTAGGATGGGCAGGAGCGCACACTGAAATCGCCAGCCATCCTTAACGGCAAAGATCATTCATATTGTGAGGCTCTGGCTTGATCCTCTTTGAGCGCTACGCTACGACCCCCTGGGACATCATAGCCGCCTGACCTTTGACCTGACCTTTAAGAGTCAGGTCGAAGGTCAGGCCACCATACCCCGGGGTCATAACTTCGAGCTCAAGGGGTTAAGATCACAATCAAGTCGTCAGACAGATGAACAACATATGCTCCCACAAACAACGCTCATGTTACTAATACTAACAAAAAGCAGAACAAAACAAAAGAATATATATATATATATATATATATATATATATATATATATATATATATATATATATATATATATATATATTATTTTTTTTATTATACTTTGTCGCTGTCTCCCGCGTTTGCGAGGTAGCGCAAGGAAACAGACGAAAGAAATGGCCCCACCCCCCCCCCCCCATACACATGTATATACATACGCCCACACACGCAAATATACATACCTACACAGCTTTCCATGGTTTACCCCAGACGCTTCACATGCCTTGATTCAATCCACTGACAGCACGTCAACCCCGGTATACCACATCGCTCCAATTCACTCTATTCCTTGCCCTCCTTTCACCCTCCTGCATGTTCAGGCCCCGATCACACAAAATCTTTTTCACTCCATCTTTCCATCTCCAACTTGGTCTCCCTCTTCTCCTCGTTCCCTCCACCTCCGACACATATATCCTCTTGGTCAATCTTTCCTCACTCATTCTCTCCATGTGCCCAAACCACTTCAAAACACCCTCTTCTGCTCTCTCAACCACGCTCTTTTTATTTCCACACATCTCTCTTACCCTTACGTTACTCACTCGATCAAACCACCTCACACCACACATTGTCCTCAAACATCTCATTTCCAGCACATCCATCCTCCTGCGCACAACTCTATCCACAGCCCACGCCTCGCAACCATACAACATTGTTGGAACCACTATTCCTTCAAACATAGCCATTTTTGCTTTCCGAGATAATGTTCTCGACTTCCACACATTCTATATATATATATATATATATATATATATATATATATATATATATATATATATATATATATATATATAGATAGATAGATAGATAGATAGATGTGTGCGTGTGTGTGTGACTACTATTTCTGTGTTACGAGGAGAGAGAGAGAGAGAGAGAGAGAGAGAGAGAGAGAGAGAGAGAGAGAGAGAGAGAGAGAGAGAGTTCTACGTTCGTGTTGCCCCGTTTCTTAACCTTGCATGTATGTACCATGTCTTTACTCCTGTGTAGGCATGTACGCACACAGACACCACAGCTTAAACCAGGTACCAGCCCCATGGGTGTAGGCCGACGAACTAGCGTAGGATTCGAACCCTATGCGAATCCGATCCCGGGCTGGCCCGTACCGACTCATGGTCAGTAACGCTCAACACTACACCACGAAGACCCGTGTGTGTGTGTGTGTGTGTGTGTGTGTGTGTGTGTGTGTGTGTGTGTGTGTGTGTGATAATATAATTCATAACTTCAGTGAAAAAGTATCAGTATTTCGTGCCAAACGTCATAATAATGGCCAGTACATCTTTCATACAGCCAAAAAAGCGACAGCCCTCCAGCCATAAGTCACCCAGTGGAGAGGACCGGGGAGGGACCAGGCTGGCCAACAGTCATGATGGGAAACCTGCTGTACACCAGGTGACCCACCAACACCATACCACATGGTCCAGTGCACACACTGGCCTCCGGTCCCTGTTGCCTGAAGCACAGCTCTCCTCTACCTCTCTATCCCTCCCTCCCTCTCTCCATCTCCAACGTCTTCATCTCCTCCTCTCTTATC
Organism: Panulirus ornatus; assembly: GCF_036320965.1. Classification (NCBI taxonomy): domain Eukaryota; kingdom Metazoa; phylum Arthropoda; class Malacostraca; order Decapoda; family Palinuridae; genus Panulirus; species Panulirus ornatus. The sequence continues at coordinate 57,118,588 of NC_092237.1, read as the reverse complement.
CTTGTATCAAAAATGAGGGAGAGAGCGAGGTGGACGCATCCTTCAGCGCACTGATCCTACATATCCTTCCCTTATGCCAACCCAGGATTTCAGATTACTACTGCACACGTTTTCGCACACCTAAACTACACAAAGCTTTGCGGCTTAGATAGCATGCCTTCTCTGGGCTTCAGATGGCGTTAACCAGACCTTTGAAAGCTATTCACACAGACATCGTCCAACGATACATTCCCTGGATTCTGAGAATATGCCAACGTGCAGCTCGTTCTTAAAGAAAAAAAAAAAAAAGGGTTGTCCATCTTATCCACGAAGGTGCGAAGCCAAATAACCTTCGCATTAGTCGTCCCTACAGTTATGGAGGCAGTCACAAACACGCACCTTTACTGTTGCCTCCCTCGAGGTAATATAATTTCAAACGCTGAACATGTACCTGGTTCCCTCGACCTGGTCTCCGGCAGATCTCTCACCTGCTGGCTCATGAGAGTTCCTCTGTTTTCAGACGACCCCGACGCATCTTTTATCGTCAACCCAAGTATCTCGAAGATCGTAGCCTACATAACGAAGTCTGGCACCAGTCTCTTCTCGCTAAACTTTCCCCCTCACATGACCGTGGTGCTTCTCTAATCTCCTGGATCTCCCTCCTTTAAGTCCAACGGCAACAACATCCAAGCAATGATAGATGGCACCAACTACGTACAGCCCAATTAAAAGTGCGAGCGCCCCGCGGCCCTCTGCTCTGGTATCCACCCCCCCGTCTCTCTTTTAACAGGCCAGTAACCCTCCTGCCAATAACCACAAACAACACACACTCATCCGTGGATGACATTAATATTCAGAGAGGTAATCACTGTACTCGACAAGACTCCACCAATAAAGGCTCGTCTAAATATCATCCCCCACTCTCAGCCCGGCGCTGATGGGTCCCTCCCTGCACGGCTGGGAAGCACTAACCTTGCAACATGTGATGCACGCACATCAAGCAATAATCAATTCTAGCAAACAAGACAATTTCCAACCACCCCCCCAAGCCTCCTCCTCCCACACACACACACACACACACACACACACACACACACACACACACACACATACACACACAAATCTTCAGTACCACTTCAACTACCTCCTTGATCCACATCAACATACTTGAAATAAGCGTAAACCCCCAAAATCTCTCCAGAAATCAAGACTTTTGAACCTCCTAGAAACGCTTACGATATATACATATATCTATCTATCTATCTATCTATCTATCTATATATATATATATATATATATATATATATATATATATATATATATATATATATATATATATTGACCTCCAATCTCGTGGTCTTACATCCCATAAAATGCAAAAAGGCAGCGTCAGTGCATCAGTGAGTCTCTCGTTATTGCTATTTATGTTCCTTCTTGCACCACCTTGCTCAACCCTGAAACCTCCAGGTGAGAAGAAGAAAAAGAGGAGGATGAGGAGGAGGAAGAGAGTTGCAGAAGAGAGGTGTAGATAAGGGATAGACTATGAGGCGTGGACGAGTAGATGCAAGTGAGGATAGATATGGCAGAAAACCTGACGTACGTCCTTGACAGGTGTGAGGTGCTGACGGTTCCAAGGTGTTGACAAGCGCAAGGTGTTGACGGGATGAGGCACTGAAGGTGACCAGAGCTTCATCGTGGAATGGGCGAAAGTCATGATATACACGTGCAGTCTGTTTACCTGAAGGCACAGGAGCGCCCGAGCACGTGTGTTGACAGATGCTCTGAGTCAACACAGGTGTCTGGACTGTATATAACACAGGTGTTCAGAGCGCCTACCGGTTGCCGGCACCGTCTATCCAGACACTTACCTATCTATCTGTCGTACCCATCTATCCCTCAACCTCTCTTCCATCACACTAGCCCGGGCTCTCTCTCCCACTCCTGCCCCCTTCCAACAAGCTCAATGGCCGCCCCTGGAGCACACTGCACACCCCTACAGACCACGTCACTACGCGCGGACCACGGTGGCCCGCCATATGATGCGGTTCGCGCTAGAGAGGTTGAGGTCGAGCTGGCAGCTATTTTTAAACCGGCCTTCTCCACCGACCTTGTTGTTAATGTTTTCCTATGGCGATAAAAAGGCTTTACGGCGAGCCAGGAGGGAACGAGAGATGTTCGAGACGTGTTCGCTGGTATGTGCTCGCCGCCTGGAGACGTGTTCGCTGATATGTGCTCGCCGCCTGGAGACGTGTTCGCTGGTATGTGCTTGCCGCCTGGAGACGTGTTCGCTGGTATGTGCTTGCCCGCCTGGAGACGTGTTCGCTGGTATGTGCTCGCCCACCTGGAGACGTGTTCGCTGGTATGTGCTCGCCCACCTGGAGACGTGTTCGCTGGTATGTGCTCACCCACCTGGAGACGTGTTCGCTGGTATGTGCTCGCCTGTCTGGAGACGTGTTCGCTGGTATGTTCTGAGCCGCTTATGATCATTACACGTACGAGAACCAGCTGTAGTAAACATTAAATCCAAACTTACTTCTCTCTCTTATCTCTTTCTCTCTCTGTCTGAGCAAGTAATTAGCGAAATGTGCCAAAGCGCAGTGACTTGGAACCTAAACTATTTACCTCCGGGGTGTAAATATTGAGGAGTTCGGCGCCCTTACGATTTCCCTCCCACTCACCCACCCACCCACTCACTCACCCACCCACCCCACTCCGTGCGCCTCCTTCTGAGGTGGCACACACACACACACACACACACACACACACACACGGGGTTCGTCATGCACATTTGACGAAGGAACTTCACACCAGCAACCTAACGATGCGAAACGAAACCGTGCAAGATAAAGGCGGTTGAGCGCGTACCTGGCAACGCCGATTTGTGCAACACGCTTGCACTCTTGACACCCAAAGCCCTGCCTCCTCCCACACACACACACACACACACACACACACACACACACACACACAGACCGATTGCAGCAACGTATATACCTGTAACTCCATGTGGAGGGACGCACCGGGTTCTCTTACCCCCCCCCCCCCCCCCCCAGTACCAGCGGAGACATCGCACTTCCGAATGTCCCCCTCCTGAATCCCCACCCCCTCACGAAGTACCAGAGAGAGAGAGAGAGAGAGAGAGAGAGAGAGAGAGAGAGAGAGAGAGAGAGAGAGAGAGAGAGAGAGAGAGAGAGAGGGGGGGGGGCAGAGAAGGTGAATAATTCTGACGCAAGGCCCGCCTGGGGAAGGGATGTTGCTTGCCTGCCCTGTCCAAGTAAACAGAAAAATAACAAAAGTACTTTGGTCGCTTGAGTTAACTGAAGTCAGACGGTACGAGGCTATCGCACCAGACCTGTTTTGCAGATTATCACTCCGCGCGCGCGCACACACACACACACACACACACACACACACACACACACACACACACACACACACACACTCACACACATACACACACACACACACACACACACACACACACACACTCACACACATACACACACACACACACACACACACACACACACACACACTCACACACATACACACAGCAGGATGCAGGACAGCTTCAAACCCTCACACAGAGGATAATATAGAAATGAATACCAAAATATCAACATCTCACTATTTTGTAAGGGACAGCGATTCAAGAACCTCTGGGATATCCCATCGCGAACTATGAACGACGAGGCCAAAGACACTACCACCTCTTCCCCCAATACACCTGTGGAGGGATGTGGAGGGCTGGTATTGCCGAAGGTAATTGGGGTCACCTGGTGAAATATGACGTCTCACGTGTGCGCGGACAGGGGAGGAGGACCTGTTGAATGCATCTGAAGTCCCCCCCCCCCCCCTTCCCCGGTCCCTCCGACGCCCGGGCACCCCCGGCGTACAACCAGACACTGTCGTAATTCCCTCGTCTAACGCGACACGTCTTGCAAAAGTTATCCGCGTCGTGTTCATTAAGTGGTACTACGACACAGCCGGGCCTCTACGATCGATCAGCAGAGCTCTGGTTCTCGCCGCTCTTAGAATTACGACAAGATCTGATGCCTTCCTGTGTTGCCCCTGGAGGTGATGTCGGAGAGAAACTTACCATTCCTTTTCGTGATTTCGCCGTAGAAAAAAAAAGAAAACATGTGAAGCTGCGAAAAATGCTTTATTGATGATGTTTGCGTGCGTCAGCAATAACAGTCCAGCCGGGGTGGCCTTTGGGAAATTCAGTGGAGGAAGAAAAAGGGTGATTTCGCATCTGCCTTGGGCAAGTGACCCTGCGCTCACCTGCCCTGGGCAAGTGACTCTACGCTCACCTGCCCTGGGCAAGTGACCCTGCGCTCACCTAACCTAGGCAAGTGAATTACGACAAGTAAAGAGACACACACACCTCTCCCCTGTCAACCTCGCATTGCACAAGTCAGACATTTGTTTTATACATAGAGAAAGGGCTGAGTCTCGGCGACTTGTCGCCTCATGCAGAACAGGGGCCTCACTGTCCTCACTATGTGCCGGAGAGAATCATGAGCAACCGTAGATAAAGGAGGAGGGAGAGAGTAAAGGAGAGTCGCGATAGCAACACTAATTACCAGACAAGAGACCCAGAATACCCATGAGAAATATGAAGACGTGAATTCTGTTGTCACGGCACTTGTAGAATCAAGATGACTCCCGCAGGCAGAACCCGTTACGTCTTTGACGCCGTCGGAGAAACTGGTTACCATGGTTATACAGATGGAAGTGCTGAGATAAGAGTTATAAACTTGGAGGTTTTAGGGGCATAAATCCATTTCTTGATAAGGATTGAGGAAGTGTCAGGGGACTAAGAAGAATGGCCGTCTCAGGGACCGAGAGATGTATATACAGTATAAACATTTTTCTCCGAGAATTTCCCCGTTCGCGACGAACGCCTTGAAACTTGCATACTGAAGGAGGTGCATCGCTCTTCCCGTCATCCTGTGGTCTACAGACGAAGATGACGGCGTCTCCTGGTGCACCTGTATTTTCTTACTAGTCATGATGCGAAAGAGGAGGAGGAGGAGCAAGAGGAGGTGGGGACGTAATACAAGCACTGTCGAGTAAGGGTTGTATGAGGATGCAGCGCAATGTGGCACTGTAACTCGTTACCAATGAGAAAGGAGGGGGGAGCTGCGAACAGAGGAAGAGGAAAGGAATGAGACAGGAGGGGTTAAGAACCAGGAGAAAGAGTGGAAGAGAGGAAGGAGCAGAATGAGATTAGGAACAAGGAGGCAGTGAATAAACAGGAGGAATATAAAGAGCTGAAAGGGGGAAAAATGGAAGCTCATTCTCACCTTCCGCGGCACCCTCCTGCCCAATTCCCTCTTCGCCCTCCTTCTCCTCCTCCTATCCCGTCTCTCCCTTTCTCAGACAGTTGGCAGACGGGTGGGGAGGTACACTCACCCTGGCCATACCTGTCTTCCATCTGGAGAACACTTCCCCGTTTTATCTGTGTCAGCTGGGATTAATTCACGTTTTTACCAGCACAACGTGACAGAGCCATCACTGTTCCTGCCAGATGGTCACACTGCTGCAGCATGAAGCCTCGCTCTCTCTCTCTCTCTCTCTCTCTCTCTCTCTCTCTCTCTCTCTCTCTCTCTCTCTCTCTCTCTCTCTCTCTCTCTCCTTCCTCGCCAGCTGGCTTCGCCTCCACCGTAATACTCCATGGGTGTTTTTCCCCGCGTTTAATGAACAATGACATATTTACTATGGCTTCTCAACATGCGCGGAAATATGATAATGGAGTCTCATATCGCGAGGAGAAATGGGAGGGTGAAGGTTAGTCCGAGCGGTTGTGTGTCTGTGTCTATTTCCAAGACATCGGGTGGGATACAAGGGTGGGGCTGCCTACGACCCGGTGCACCGTCGAGGGAATCGGTCGTAGGGTGTCTACAACACGTCTCCCTGGGTTGTAGGGACTACCACGTGTGGTATGACTGGGAATCTACACCACGAGTTGCTGTAGGCTGGTGGGTGAATGTAATGGACTAATTCCATGGGCCACGACGGTACGGTCCTTAAGCACGACGGTACGGCCCTTAAGCACGACGGTGCGGCCCTTAAGCACGACGGTACGGCCCTTAAGCACGACGGCGCCACCCTTAAGCACGACGGTACGGTCCTTAAGCACGACGGTACGACCCCCCGTGGGAGCAAAACGGCCCTGGGGCACAAAGGAAAAGACCCCCTACTGGGAGAATGATGACCTGGCCTCTATAACCTGGTCCTCAAGGAACAGGTCCCTCCAGTATAGACCATTACACCTGTTCCGTGTGAGACGCATCTCACCTGTGACACATCTGCCGCCCGCTATCCTAGACACCTGCCATGCGCGGCCTGTCATTCGAACACTGGTGCAAAACAATATATATATACACGTACTCTCTAGGACACACACACACACACACACACACACAACACACACACACACACACACACACACACGGTGGGACTTAAAACTCCCAGATTTACCTGAACAGCGCCAAGGAACACAAATACCTGAGCCATCACGGTCAGAAACAGAGCAGTATACACAGGAGGCAAAAGAAGGAGGAGAAGAAGAAGAGGTGGAGAGCAAAAAAAAAAAAAAAAAAAGGAAAATAAAAAAGCCCTAAAACTTAAGAGCAAACAAGAGGTGGGGAGGCGCCATAAATCGCTGTCTCGGTCGAGGGTTCGCATCAGGGACGTAAACTCCGGGGTCTTGGATACCGTCCAAAGTAACAAGTTTACGTTAGACGCGGGTAAACCCTAAGTGTGTGTCTGGGTGTTGCCTCGAGGAGCGAGTTTACGTCAGACGTGATGGAAAACTGTCTGGGTCGGTATACTGTCCAGGTAGCCAGTTTACGTCAGACGCGTTACATATGGGCGTGAGGTACTCCACGAGTAACAAGTTTACGCAGGATGAGTAAACTAACGGGCTTGGCTGCCGTCCAAGGGGCGAGTTCGCATCAGACACGTAAACTCTGGCCTTTTGAACTGTGTCCAAGTAAAGAACTTACATCAGAGACGCGTAAACCCTGGGTTCGAATACCATTCAAGTAACCAGTTTACATCAGACTCGTTACACACGCACACACAAATATACACATACAGAGAGAGAGAGAGAGAGAGAGAGAGAGAGAGAGAGAGAGAGAGAGAGAGAGAGAGAGAGAGAGAGAGAGAGAGAGAGAGAGAGAGAGAGAGTTACATCCAGTCCCCCTTTACTCGTATCAGACACACAGCTCAATCTATTTGGTTAGGCTCCTAGCAGTATTGCTGTGGGATCCTAGCAGCAGTGATAAGGGGACCACTAGCGAGAACGCCAGTGATCGTCGTCACAACGGCGCTAGTGACCAGGTCGCACTTCCCGCGCATGATGTGTCGAACACTACACTCCCAGACATCGTCCGCGTCTCCAGGCATGACGACAAAAGCCGTCAAAAGCCGACAAACCAAATCGAACGTGGGACTTAGGGAGTGGGAGAGGGGAGCCCTGGTTGGTCGTCTGTGCATCAAGGCCTGTCGACTGCCGGAGTCGTATTGAACACTTTTCCTAAGGCGTTCAAAATCATTCTTCAGGTCATACACGATGTCACTCGCACGCCTGAAGGAGGATGTGCTATTCGAGGGCTAACCTGTGGCTGGGCCGTGTGAGTGCGGCAGCAAAGTAGCGAGTGGAAAAAGAGGTCCCCACTCTCTCTCCCATCCCACACGATCACTTCTCATTCCCCCTTTCCACTCTCCCAGTCAATCTGTTCCTCCATAACCACGTGTCACGCCCACTCACTCTAATGGCGGCTGCAGGGCGTGTGTGCCAACACACCTGGTTACACACACACACACACACACACACACACACACACTCCTCTTCATCAGCCCCACACAGCACCGCCATGAGCCCCCATCCTTACCGCTGACAGGAAAAAATAATTCCATTTTTCTTGTGCACCCACATCATAAACACACTTCTTTTTCTTACTATAGACTCCTCGTGGGAAGATAAAGATCTGTGTCAACAGGGCCATAGCCATCTATACTCCTGTGACACCTCACACCCCCTCTCTCTCTCTCTCTCTCTCTCTCTCTCTCTCTCTCTCTCTCTCTCTCTCCCATCAACACACCATCACCCTCCCACTATCGCTCACTCCCACGATAGTAAATCGTTTTTTGAAGGAATCACTGCTGCATCACTGGGTACGATCGTGCGGTTGACGACCTAACAACCCCTGTAAACCCATGTTCGTTATCTACAAACCGCCCCTCTCACAACACGGTGCAACGACCCTCGAAGCACGACGTTACGACCCTCGAAGCACGACGTTACGGCCCTTGAGCACCGCGTTACGACCCTTGGGGTATATGCTTATGGCCAGGCCTCCGACCCGAACCATGAAATCAAGGTCGGGTCCTCCCTCCTCCTCCCCCCCCCCCCAAAAAAAAAGGGGGGAATGGGAAGGCGGCCTTTCGAAGACCATCGCAAAACTCGAAAGTGACGCGTCGTCGCCTCCGTTCGCAAAGGACCGTACCGTCGTGTCCAAAGGGGGAGTCGTACCGACGTGATGAGGGAGGAGAGAAACCGCACCATAGCGGTGGCGGGACCAACACCTTTTTGTTTACGCTCGTCTCCTGATGATGATGGTAGTGATGATGATGATGATGACGAAAAAGATGATGATGATAGTGATGATAGTGATGATGACGATAATGATGATGATGATGATGACGATGATAGTGATGATGATGATGATGACAATGATGATGATGATAATGATAATGATAATGATGATAATGATAGTGATGATAGTGATGATGACGATAATGATGATGATGATGATGATGACGATGATAGTGATGATGATGATGGTGACAATGATGATGATGATGACGATAATGATGATAATGATAATGATGATAATGATGATGATGATAATGATGATAGTGATGATACAGCGACCACATCATCCGCCGCAGATAACGCTGACCTCACGCGTCCCGCCATCTGCACCGCTCTGTGTGTGTGTGTGTGTGTGTGTGTGTGTGTGTGTGTGTGTGTTTGTGTGTATAAATACCCGTGGCTTCAAGAAGGGGAAATTTTGGCGCTGCCCTTTGTACTTCTCTCTCTCCCAAGAAGCTGTAAAAGTCCCGGTTTCCCCTTGCATCCAATCCCCTCCCTCCCTCCCCTTCCCCCAACCCCACCCCTCCTCCCCTTCCTTCCTAATGAAGGTGACGTCACAGGTGCTACAATTATATGAACTGGCCAGTTGGCGGGGCGGGTCTGAGTCAGGGTTTACGTCATGGCTCATGCATGTCTTTATCTACGTAAGGTCTCGTTACTTAGGTTCGCACAGGGAGCGCCTGGGGGGGAACAGCTCGCGGTTTTATTTCCCAGAAAAATATCGTCAGTGTATATTTTCTAGCGGTTTAACAAACCTTAGTTGTCTTGGTCCCACCATACACACACACACACACACACACACACACACACACACACACACACACACACACACACACAGATATATATATATATATATATATATATATATATATATATATATATATATATATATATATATATATATACTTAATCGTTGTTTCCCGCATAAGGGGGGTAGCGCAAGGAACAGACGATGAGAGGCCAAATCCACTTACCTCCGTTTTCTAGCTGTCATGTGTAATGCACCGAAACCACACACACACACACACACACACACACACACACACACACACACACACACACGCACAGGTCACAATTACAACCGACTACATTACGTGGCACATCAAGTCACGTCACCAGACCGAAACATTTCACAGCATTCACTGTGTATTGGGCCTAACCTCCAGTATCTCATCAAGTGTTCAACCCAACGACCATCTTCCTGCGCGTTCATGGCCGCTGGTAGTGGCTGGCTCTCCTAAACGACCTTTGTTTTTTTTTTGATAAGTTCCTGTGCTGTGTGTGTGTGTGTGTGTGTGTGTGTGTGTGTGTGTGTGGGATATGCTTGTGTTGCTCCCCCCACTTCGAGTAGCCTCTTCCCTCGCGGGCAGAGAGAGAGAGAGAGAGAGAGAGAGAGAGAGAGAGAGAGAGAGAGAGAGAGAGAGAGAGAGAGAGAGAGAGAGAGAGAGAGAGAGAGAGAGAGATATCAGGTGGTGTCAGGCAAGGTGAACAGGCTGGACACATGTTACCAGTTCAGTGTGTAGTGTAGACACACCTCTGCCCAAGAGGGAGGTGGGGGCAGGGGGACGGACACCACTGCTACTACTACTGCTTCAGGAGGTAAGCCAGTGAGAGACAAAGGTAGGGTCTGCCCACGGGGGAAACACTACTACCTCAAGGAGTAAGCCAGAGAGAGAGAGAGAGAGAGAGAGAGAGAGAGAGAGAGAGAGAGAGAGAGAGAGAGAGAGAGAGAGAGAGAGAGAGAGAGAGAGAGAGAGGTCTGCCCAAGGGGGAACCACTGTTACCTCAAGGGTTAGGCCAGTGAGAGAGAGAGAAAGGGTGAGGTCTGTCTGCACAGCAGTTGGCCGATCCCGCTGAAAACACTGTAGATTCATGTTCGCTCCTGGCAACTGTTGAAGATCTGGGATAAGTCTGTCACGCATCGCGGCCATGCAACGTTGACTGTTGACAGTTACAGCCTCACTATTTGGGGCGCTTAGAGCGAGAGAGAGAGAGAAAAAAAAACCCCGCACGGTGGGCCAACATTGCCAATATAACCTATGGCACACCAAACGCTCTCCTCCCCAGTACTTCCTCAAACAACAACACACCGTGCATGAGGCGCGCGTGTACCAACCGACATGGCAAGGGCCAAAATATGCCCCACTCACGACCATTTCGGATGAGAGGTTAATGAATAGGAGAGGATCTGAGTTCCTGAAGGCTTCTGCAGGGCCACACTCGTTAAGGTGGGAAACGTTACTGAGGGAGGAAAAGACGAGAGAAAGGAAGAGAATCCCATAATCCTCCTGTTCAAGAAGAGAAGGCATCAACAACGGTCAATCCTCGTATGAACTGTCTTCACACATAAACTATGGGAAGCAACAGCCATCTGCTCTCCGCGGGTCCAGGCCCTACCTCAGCGGTTGGGAAAATATGCTCATGGGAGCCATGGCTGACCTAATACCTGCAGGGCAAAGAGATAGGGACAACATCAGGGCACATGGAAAGGGATGGTCGAGGAGAGGTGATAGCTGGGGAGAGTTAATGTGGCAAAAGGCTCTCTCTCTCTCTCTCTCTCTCTCTCTCTCTCTCTCTCTCTCTCTCTCTCTCTCTCTCTCTCTCTCTCTCTCTCTATCTATCTATCTATCTGTCTATCTCTGTCTATCTATCTATCTATCTATCTATCTACCTCTCTAGCTATCTCTATCTATCTATCTATCTATCTATCTATATCGTCTTCGTTTACAACGTCATCGTTGAATAAAACAATTACCATTCTTCCCCCCAAACTACAATGCATAAGACGCTTGTTATACATTATCCCGGCGTCAGCCTTCACTTCAGATGAATAATCTAAGAGATTAATTATACACGTCACAAACAAAGCCTTGTTTTGGTACCGGGTCCGGGCAAGTTTTTGCATTACGCTGAGAAAACTAATGCGCGAGTACAAGAAAGGCCTTTCCTCCCTGGATGACGAATGGTCCCATTTAAGTTGACAATGTGCCAATTCAAGTGTCGATTACTTAGCTCCTCAACTCTCTTTGAATTCAGAGAGGTCTGCTCGTAAGGTCGAGGTGTCGTTCGCCCCCGAAATGACCAGGACGAGGTTATCACGTGACCTCCTAACCACCACCACAGCAAGGTTATCACCAGAGACTGCTACACCTACGAGACGCCTCGGTGCAACCCACGTGTGATGTCTGTGTTAGCAGAGAGCACCGGGAATATGAGCTGCTTCTCACTGCTTCGACAGCAGCAGCAGCAGCAAAAGAAGAGGAAGAAGAAGAAGAAGAAGAAGAAGAAGAAGAAGAAGAAGAAGAAGAAGAAGAAGAAGAAGAAGAAGAAGAAGAAGAATAGGATGATGATGATAAACAGAGATGAAACGTACAAATGGCAAACGTACCATGAGACAATAGGCGAGCCGTGGGAACACTCCGTCTCATGTCATCAACCAGCTTACAGAACCTCGGGAAGCCAGCTCACCAGCCGTGCCCGGTCCACCCTCAGTAAGCCGGCTCATCACCAGCTGTACGGCCGTACCTAGTCCAACCTCCGAGAACCTCTAAGATCAGCGGCTCAGGTTACGGCCTCTCTTTGACCTCACCAAACTCGACCGGTACGTAGGAGGCAGCACGAGAGCTGGTCTGAGGAGCGGCCTAGCCGTAACCGTGCAGCACTTCGAGACCAAGCAATGTACAGCGTCGGAGATGAGGAGGTGGGTGTAGGAGTGAATTAACCCTGGGGGATTATTACCAGCACCCAGCCTTAGGGAAGATAACCCCGTGCCTGGGGCCGGCAACCCCTACCCCGGGGCAACCCTTGTGTGTATTACATTTCACAGTAATGACGAAGTTGTGGCCAGCACCACCGGGTCGTACAATGGGTGATTTGCGCCTGGAGGCTTGCTGACCCATAACACAATACTCTGCTTTGTTCTCACGTTGCCTCCCCTTCTCTTAACATTATATACACGTTCCGAATCTCAACCTCATATATATATATATATATATATATATATATATATATATATATATATATATATATATATATATATATATATATATATATATATATTTGACACCCCAGGTTATGCTGGAACACATGCAACTCATGCACACGAAACAAAAAGGGACACACGCCCAGACACATAAACATATACACTTAAACATACACATGCAAATACATATAAAGACATTCACAAGTGCGATATGTAATAACACACGAAAAAAACATACACAAATAAACTTACAAACACATGAATGTACATAAAAAATACATAAAAGTCCACAAATACACACACATACACATACACATATAAACACCGACTGATATAAACACAAACCTCATCCCCTCTCTGCTCCCCTGCCACACACACAGACACACACACACACACAGACACACACACACACACACACACACACACACACACACTGCTGGAGCGAGAAACCACTGCCCACCCGCTCCATTGATCACCCCACTTCACTCAACACGCAATTCAAGTCTTATTTTCCCCGAATTACTTTCCAATAAAGCGATATTACTTTTCAAAATTGTATACACTCACGTCTCGCAGGTGATTCAGTCGCAATTCACACTCCTCACTTAGAGGGTTCACTTTTATGAAGAAGCACGTTATGTCCTGTGTGAGTGTGTGTGTGTGTGTGTGTGTGTGTGTGTGTGTGTGTGTGTGTGTGTGTGTGTGTGTGTGGATGACGGAACGTTTCGTCGAGTTCACGTTGTGAGCCGAGGAAGGAAACTCGAAGGCTGTTCCAAAACCAAAAAAGTAAGAATTCCTTTAACTCGCATCGTAATGGTGACACCTTTTTTGGCCTCTTCTTACAATATATATATATATATATATATATATATATATATATATATATATATATATATATATATATATATATATATACCACCTAAACTTGTTTTCGATGCCAGATTCCTCAGAAACCACTTTTAGATTCCACCAGACCCAGCAGTAGTCGATACCACCCAACCACCCCCCCCAAAAAAGGGGAGGGGGAGCTTAAACGTCTCGCGCATGGAAAGAAAATGCGCTTGAGATAAAAAGGAGGGCTTAAACTTCCCCAGGACGGACGAAACATTGCCCAAGCATGACTACTAGCTTCCTGGGAGAGAAATTCAGAACTTCCTCCGCAAGAAGGCGAAAACCACCAATTCTGAATGATGACTCCTAATAATTGTAATAATCAAACTCATTTTTTGTAATATTATAATTATCATGCTTATAATCGTTATAATCCTTATCATAAATAATGTTATCATCATTATGATTATGCCTGTTATGATCACTGTCATAGATTATGCTATTATCATCATCATTATCATTTATGTCAATATGATTATCATTGATATCATTATCACTCTCATTATCATTATCATTATTACAATAACTATCACTACATGTAGAAGTACTAGTTCTATCAATCTTTACATCAATTAGTTATCTCTCTAATTGCTAGTTCGACTCGCATAACTACAATGCTTGGATCATGACTGCCACAATTCTTCGGCAGGGAGGGAGAGAGGGGAGGGGAAACAATAATAATAATAATATAAAGAATAACAAATTGTTTCCCCTGATACTGCCAGACATACAACTCCACCCCCATCCCCCCCACACCCTGACGCCTCTCCCACTCTGCCGGTGTAAACAAAAAAAAAAGAAATACACACAAAAGAAACAGAGCCTTGCTCCCTGAAGTGGACTAGGCTGAGTTTCAAACAGAGCCTTACTCCCTGAAGTGGACTAGGCTGAGTTTCCTGGAGAGAGAGAGAGAGAGAGAGAGAGAGAGAGAGAGAGAGAGAGAGAGAGAGAGAGAGAGAGAGAGAGAGAGAGAGAGAGAGAGAGAGATCCTTCATCATTCTTCTCTCTCCCGAGGGAATGATAAGATGACGCCTCCTGCCACAACCCGCCTACACCAGACGCCACCCGCCCCCTCCTTCCCCTACGCCGCGATCATCCCCGACTTTACCCTCCTAACCCTGTTTACAGTCAAGAACCTGTTATCCGACCCATTGATAACCGACTGGTCCAATTATCCGACTTTTCCAATATCAGATCCGTCCATATACGGGGCGTCTGCCTTCTGTAGTTCATGGGTCGGCCCGCTGGGAGCAGCTGCAAGAATTGCATCCCCTGTGTTGCTCCTGTGTTTCTTCCTTGCTCCTGATACTTATTTCGTAATGATAACAATCCTTTTAAGATATATCGTCTGAAAATCCTCATAACTCATACCGTCCAGGTATTCGATCCCTTTTTTTCTCCCCCCGGATAACCAGTCATCTCCGGACCAGGCTGTTCACATGTTCTTCAAGAAAGATTAACTTCTGATAGGCTATTGCTTCTGGTCCTCAGTGCAGGCGCCTTTGGTTGCGCCCGTCAGTTTTTCGTAGGGCAGATACAGTATTTTTTTCAGTACTGCTCTCAGTACTGTACGGACCTTAAACACTCCACTCCGCTACCATCGTCCGTACACAGGACACCCCACTGAACCTCACCTGGGTGTAGTTTTACCCGTTTGCACTCATATGCCTACATACCATCATACATTTTAGAGATCTTTGCACATAAAAGATTCATTATACAGTACGTGCTTAGATATGTCAAGACAGTCAACACAGCGTTCAATAATGCCTATAGATTTGGGTAAATACGATCAGCCATCTGTACACTGCGAAGCCATATTTCCGACGTATGCACCATTCGTGTACATCTATACATCTTTCCATCGTCGTCTGAACACCACCATCGCCTCAGGAACTTTCGTATGAGCATAAACTATACTCCCTACAACTCATAATTATCATTTAAAGTCATCATACACGCACCTTCTCGCGTGTAATGCGTATCATTATACCTCACAGTCTCATTACACTTAGACACATACCTACATTTTTCTTTTACACTTCCTTGCATCTTTCATCATTGGCACACCTTGTGTCACATACAGACTGCCCATACAAGCACATCTTTAAGCACACTTCGCTCGTCAAGATGGTGCATGAGACCTTGTACCTCTACCATATAATCGAAGAACTTAGAGCACGACGGTACAACTCCCTTGAGGATAATAGTGCGACAAGTACAACCCTTTGAAGATGAAGGTAAGTACAACCCTTTGAAGATGAAGGTACAGCTCTGCAAGCCCGACAGTACAACCCCCTGAGGATGATGGTGCGACTGTGCAAGCACGGCGGTACACCTCTCAGGTATGATGGCTGGAGGCCTCTGATCTGACCGCCAAGGCTTAGGTCAAAGACCCGAAAGCAACAGCCAAGGGCAGTGCCGTCATACTCCAAGGTCACGTCATGTCTACCCTGACCTTTGTCATCTCTCAGGAGGCCCCTCAGCTTATCCCCAGCACATCCCCAGTCTTTGTCCAACAACTCTTGACCTCTCATAACCTCCAATATCCTCCCCCATCCCCCTTCCCCACCCCCCCACAACCCTCGCAATTTCCCTGGTCTGGCCCCCTCCCCACCAACTAACCAACCCACTCCCTGTCTCCCTTCCCCTTCGTCTTGAGGATCGCCTCCCCAACAACTGCAGCTGCGAAGCCAAACTGGGGTGATGGGCGGCTCCAAAAGCCAACTCCTCACGTACGCGCATCATAAATCATGTTCATTCCATTGCCATTAGCAGCGACTCGGCCAACCTTGGAGGTACAGCTCCGTCGCAGCCATGGATAGCAACAGGACCACCACAACGCAACTTCCAGCGCCGACCCCTTCCAGCCAGCCACCATGACTGTTCCAGATACCAACCCTCTCCATCACGACTCTTCCAGCCAGCCGCCATGACTGATCCAGACAACCACCACGCAACCACAGGGTGTCCAAGACGGCAACCACTCCACCACGACTGTTCCAGTAAGCCACCATGACTGTTCCAGGCACCAGCCGCGCTGTACCGCGATTGTTCCAGCCTGCCACCATGATGGCTTCCAGCCTGCCACCATGATGGCTTCCAGCCTGCCACCATAAATGTGACGGGTCTAACCACCATGACTGCTCTAGAGAGCCACCGCGATCATCTCTAGCCTGCCATCATGAGTGAAGGAGGTGTTGGAGGTGTTGGAGGAGGAGGAGGAAGTGGAGGAGGAGGAGGAGGAGGAGGAGGAGGAGGAGGAGGAGGAGGAGGAGGAGGAGGAGGAGGAGCGAGAGGAGGGAGGAGGGGGCAGTGGTGGGTCTGCCGGTGTTGAGAGTGATACACTGTGGAGGACAGAAGAGATGCTTGGCCTGTTAGACAGTGTCTCACGTCAGCATGAATGATGGTGAGCCTACCGGAGCGCAAAGGATTATGTGAATACGTTCGGACGAAGCCAGTGAGGAGGTGCGTATGATTTGCTTCTTCCATTTTGCTCTTGTGAAGTCCACCGTACTTCGGTCACATCCAGATCACACACCCCCTGACGATGTCGAGGAATTCGGTGATCATCTCCAAAATTTGCATCGCCAACAGTTCCTATTGGCGAGAACGTGACGACCTGAGAGGAAAGCGGAGGGTCTGTCTGTACATAACCTTGAGGGTGGAGCCATTATTACCAACTGGCTCCCAGTGTACGTACGTACTTGGCCAGCCGAGCACCAGCTGACTCGTCTGCAGCTGACACTGCAACCACCTGAAGTGCGAAGTGTCACGTGTCAGGGAGGTGAAGCCATATGACGTCACGTGGTGTCTGGTGGAAGGACCGTATACCCACCTGACGTCACGTGGTGTCAGGTGTCAAGGACCGTATACACACCTTACGTCACTTGGTGTCAGGTGTCAAGGACCGTATAGCCATCTGGCGTTACGTGGTGTCAGGTGTCAGGTGTGCATATAGCCACTTGACATGGCGTCAATTGTAAGGTATGACTAATTCGGTGGAATTTGTAATGCAGACCTATTAACCATGAAAAAGGTAATATATCTATACAGGACAACTTACACTGACATCCTTTAAATCATATCTATAGACATCTAAACTGCTCGTACAGAATGAGCTACAGTGGCTTCTTTTCAAACGATTCATTCATCTCTTCACTTTAGCATTGGTGTCTGAAAACATTTCCTCCAATACCTTTACTGTGCCACCCAGTAAGTCTTTCCTCTGTTCGCATGAAACCAGAACCAGAGTTATGTTGCTTAATATCAGCCTGCACACGTATCTTATACAACACCTTCAGACGATGATGCACAACAGACAGTCAAATTATAAACAAAAAGGGATGAATGAACACACCCCCACCCTAGCATAGTGTCTATATAGCTCCATGAATGGGATCAGTGAAACAGATGACACTTAACACGCTTCCCTGAGGTACTTAATCCTGAAGGAATCCTCTTGAACACTGAATATCACTTGGTATTCGTAGGAAGGAGTCTGTAGTACACTGAAATTCCCGAACACCATGTTGAAATGGAGTGACGGAATCACCTCTTTCAAGGTGCTAAATCGATCTGTCTTTTCAATCATGTTTGCCATTAGTGTTCAATGGGGAAACTGGTCATTGCAATGGGTCTATGGCTTGTAGAGGTGGAGGAATCATTGCCTGGCTTAGGAATGGTAAGAGCAAGGGTCAGTAGAGAATCAAGCATCAACATCAGGTTAAACAAACCTGACAAGAATTCTACGGAGGTGCATGAGGATGCCATCCAGCATCGCATGGTGCCAAGCACGTGCGACTAACTGACGTCACGTGGTGTCAGGCACTGTCAAGCAACTTACCCTCACGTGGCGCCAAACACGTGCAGCCTCTTAACCTCACGTGGTGCAAGGCACGTGCACGCCAGCTGACGCAAACGGGGAGGAATAGCTGACGCAAGTCGTTATTTAAATACGACCCGGCAATATGGTCGCTGTGTTTACCCCATTTTCCTGCATGCTAATAAGGTCAACTATGGCGTGACCTTTGCTGGGGTAAGTTCACTCCGGGAGGCGTGGGTCTCCCCTCACCAAGTGAGGCAGTGCTACAGCTCCCTCTGGTTAAAAACACTCAACTTCTCCGCCACACTTTGTAAGAAAGCCTCTCTTTTTTCTTCTAAAGAGCAGATTTGAATATATATATATATATATATGATACAGCGCTGGTGGCTGATTCATGTGAGAAACTGCAGAAGCTGGTGACTGAGTTTGGTAAAGTGTGTGAAAGAAGAAAGTTAAGAGTAAATGTGAATAAGAGCAAGGTTATTAGGTACAGTAGGGTTGAGGGTCAAGTCAATTGGGAGGTGAGTTTGAATGGAGAAAAACTGGAGGAAGTGAAGTGTTTTAGATATCTGGGAGTGGATCTGGCAGCGGATGGAACCATGAAAGCGGGTGTTTTAGATATCTGGGAGTGGATCTGGCAGCGGATGGAACCATGAAAGCGGAAGTGGATCATAGGGTGGGGGAGGGGGCGAAAATTCTGGGAGCCTTGAAGAATGTGTGGAAGTCGAGAACATTATCTCGGAAAGCAAAAATGGGTATGTTTGAAGGAATAGTGGTTCCAACAATGTTGTATGGTTGCGAGGCGTGGGCTATGGATAGAGTTGTGCGCAGGAGGATGGATGTGCTGGAAATGAGATGTTTGAGGACAATGTGTGGTGTGAGGTGGTTTGATCGAGTAAGTAACGTAAGGGTAAGAGAGATGTGTGGAAATAAAAAGAGCGTGGTTGAGAGAGCAGAAGAGGGTGTTTTGAAATGGTTTGGGCACATGGAGAGAATGAGTGAGGAAAGATTGACCAAGAGGATATATGTGTCGGAGGTGGAGGGAACGAGGAGAAAAGGGAGACCAAATTGGAGGTGGAAAGATGGAGTGAAAAAGATTTTGTGTGATCGGGGCCTGAACATGCAGGAGGGTGAAAGGAGGGCAAGGAATAGAGTGAATTGGAGCGATGTGGTATACCGGGGTTGACGTGCTGTCAGTGGATTGAATCAAGGCATGTGAAGCGTCTGGGGTAAACCATGGAAAGCTGTGTAGGTATGTGTATTTGCGTGTGTGGACGTATGTATATACATGTGTATGGGGGTGGGTTGGGCCATTTCTTTCGTCTGTTTCCTTGCGCTACCTCGCAAACGCGGGAGACAGCGACAAAAAAAAAAATATATATATATATATATATATATATATATATATATATATATATATATATATATATATATATATATATATATACATTGGGAATGACCTGAATCATCTCTAGCAAGATGACCTATAAGACGTGACAGATCACTTCAGTAGTCA
Organism: Panulirus ornatus; assembly: GCF_036320965.1. Lineage (NCBI taxonomy): Eukaryota > Metazoa > Arthropoda > Malacostraca > Decapoda > Palinuridae > Panulirus > Panulirus ornatus. Next base: position 57,098,727 of record NC_092237.1, on the reverse strand, counting down.
TTTGACTCGAGTCACGTCAGCAGTGCCGAAGGAAAGCTGGGGAGATATCCAGCCGAGGGGGACATGATGTAAAGCTGATACGAAGATGTTCCACCCTCAGGCTGTAAACAGACGGATGGTGAGGAGGAGAGTCCCTGAAGGACGAAGCTCAGGGAGGTCAAGAGAAGTTTGAAAACTGTGGAAAGGGAGGAGAGTTTATGACCCGAAGTGTAGAGGGGGAGTGGGAGGACTCCTACTCCTCCACGCTCGACAGGAAGGCTTTAAGGCTCACACGGACTGAATTTTGGAATCTGCAAGTGCTGGCGTGGGGTAGGGTAACCTGGGGTCCTACGTCGCCAAGATTTTGAAGGACGTAAAAGAGAAAGTCAGAGACCTGTAGTAAACAAAAAGGAGGCTGGAATTCGTAAAGAGGGGTTATAAGACTCATAGAGAAGGCTCGGTAAGACGGTTAAACGAGATTTTCAGCCTACGTTCTCCTCAAAGCAGTGGTTTAAAGTATTACTCTTGGCCCGGACACTACCATATCATTCAAAGCCTATGTTTTACCTTGAGTTGACTCAGGGTTTGCCTTCAGAGAGCTTCAGTCCCCTCCAGCTCGCGCCCACACACACACACACACACACACACACACACACACACACACACACACACACACACACATATTTCTTTCTCTTTTAATGGTTTACCCCTCACGGTGGGTGCTGACCTATCGCAAGCCTTGTTATGAAGACAAGGCTCGCTGTGCGATTTATCAAGTCTTCTTATCCACTCCGTACCGTGAGAGAAGGAGAAAGGGAGAGGAAAAGGGAGAAGAGCTGAGAGACTCGGGGGTTAGTGGAAAGCATCAGCGAAAAATAAGAGGCCAAGTGAAGGATATATGGTTAGAGAAGGAGCTGATAAACTACGATGAGACAGGTGAGGGATGTACACATCAGATCACGTGGAAGAACATTTGCGAAGAGAAGGAACACACGTCTTCTCTTCCTGTATTAAGCCTGGGCAAAAACTTTTTTTTTTCCTTTTCATACTTTGCCTTTCGTGTCGTCTTTATCGCGTCTCTTCTCTCTGTCCTCTCTAGTTCCTCCTTTACTCCATCAGCTTTACTGCTCCCTCTATCAATGCAGTATCTTTACTTTTCATCGGCTACTAACTTTACCAGTTCTCCCGTCACCGCCTTCAATTTCTACCTTTATTGATTTCTAACAATACCATTTATATTCCCTCTCCTTTACTGCTAACTTTATTCTATACTTTCCTCCTACTCCTAACGCCCTTTACTCTCCTTACTTCTTTATTCTAGTCTTTCCCACTGCTATTCTTCTCCCATCCCACTTCTCTCCTGGCGTTTTTCTCTTCCCCTTCCACGGCCTGATCTTCCTTAACTCCTCTTTCTTCCCTCCCTTGATCTGTGACACACTGACATTGTAACGCCGCAACTCCCTCGTTTTGTGTGTGTGTGTGTGTGTGTGTGTGTGTGTGTGTGTGTGTGTGTGTGTGTGTGTGTGTGTATGTTTTCTGTTGCTCTGCTCCCTGCTAAGTTTATGGTCTCGGTACCTGCGCCGTGTCCCCCCACCGTTAAACTGTACACGCAGACGCAAGGGATCCTATGAGACTCTTAGATCCTTTGTTGGCTCCTCACACTTCAGATCAGCTTCGTAAGGCTTCCCCTCATCTCCGTAAATCTATTCCCGTACACGTCACTCACGACAGGCTGTTCACTTATAGTTTGTTTGTTTTTTTTTATTCCTAGTACGAACCATGTCATGTCGAGGGACTAATAAGTACTGCGAGCAATCCCACTCCTGACGTAATTTCTTTTCCCAACAGGATCGGGAGAGGGGTTTCCCTTCCTCCCTCCCTTCCTCCCTCCCTCTCCACACCTCCCTCCTCCAGGCACTTCTAAGTACATCGGCTCTCTCTCTCTCTCTCTCTCTCTCTCTCTCTCTCTCTCTCTCTCTCTCTCTCTCTCTCTCTCTCTCTCTCATCAGCTCATAATCATCGACGATTCCTCCCTTGGTTATTCCCCCCCTCCTCCCTAAATTCCTTTACGGAACGTAAACTTGCAAATGAGAGAAGACGTCATGGCTGGAAAAAAAAAAAAAAGAAAACAGGAGGACGTCCTCGAACTGAAAATAAAATGGTGAGGAATTCAGTTAAGGAATTCCTGGAACTTGGGCAAGGCGCAGTGGAACTACAGACGCCATCAGATGTAAGGAAAGTGTCTTGCATCAGAAGAAGGCACATCCTCTGATCTACAGCACACACGTTCTCTCGCAATATGGCGAAGGGCGGGCTGGAATGCCGGGAAGAACTTCCGTAACTTACAAAGAGGCGTAGTGTAAATCACACACACACACACACACACACACACACACACAATGGAATTCTTCGAAGCCAGGTTTTTTGACGAGGCAGTATTCTGTCGTGTCAACTTGGTGATACAGCCACCCCAGCGGTGACTGTGTGTGTGTGTGTGTGTGTGTGTGTGTGTGTGTGTGTGTGTGTTCTTCAATCTACCTCTATCGCGCAATATGATCTCTAGAGGACCTGAAGATGGACTCCTGTACAGACGATGGATCGCTCGACCAGCGGCGTTCCGGCAGACCAGAGCATCATTCCTCACCTTTTGGAAATGTTGACCCTCCTGCTTGTATCCAGGCCCCAGGATCTCCCGGCCTGCCGTTCAAGAGCTGCTGGCACACGTCCACACAGCCTACGCCCCACCTTATAAGTGTGTAAGAACCGTGTTGACAAAATGGGCCATCAATCTATGGCTTCTGGGGCGACAAGGGAACGGCTCCAGATCCCATATACACCTAAGCCACGCCATGCCTCACGTGAACACATCACGGCCACAGCGGTTCTCGCTAGGCCTGAGGACCGACCTTACAAGCCTTTATTTCATGTGATGTAGCGCTAGGTTAGATCTTCACAGGTCTATTAGTCATATGATGTACGTTTAGGGAAGAGGTCTGAAGATTGGTCTTCGTCTTTATTCGTATGATGTCCGCCATCCAAGAACTGACAGGTCCTCTATTCCTGTGGCTTTTATCAGACTAGAGATAACAGATCTTACATTCAAATGACGTATGTCAACCATGAGACCTTACAGGTCTATCATCCACGTGGTGTACAGGTCTATCATCCACGTGGTGTATAAGTCTATCATGCACGTGGTGTGTGTGTGTGTGTGTGTGTGTGTGTGTGTGTGTGTGTGTGTGTGTGTCCTGCCGGATCGTACAGGTCTTTACTCACACTGCTTGTGTGTGTCGGCCAGATGAAGACCTGACACGTAGGTCTGTCTCTATCCATACCGTGTACTACGTCATCCAGGAGATCTCACAGGTCTGCGGACGCATCTCACAAGTCTTCGCGGTCATAAAGCCTACGTCAGCCAGAGACCTTACCAGTTTATATTCACGCTGTGTATGTTGGTTGGCCAGAGAGAGAGAATATATATATATATATATATATATATATATATATATATATATATATATATATATATATATATATATATATATATATATATATATATATATATATCAAGGTGTAGGAGAGGAGGAGGAGGAGGAGGAGGAGCAGTAGGAGGTTGGGGTCTGTGTGAGAGGCGTCCTTCACGCCTGGGTGCTGGCTGCTGCCCTGCCTCGCTGCACCTCTCGCTCCTACCACCTCGACACCCTCTCTCTCTCTCTCTCTCTCTCTCTCTCTCTCTCTCTCTCTCTCTCTCTCTCTCTCTCTCTCTCTCTCTGCCTGCAGGAGCACGGGCCCGGCCCATTCCCCTTCCTCACCATCTCCCCCCACCTCTCTCGCTCCCACCCCCATGCCAACGCCTACTATCACCATCGTCAGCATCACCATCATCATCACCATCATCATCATCACCATCTCGATCGCTACGTTTTTAAGTACAAAAAAAAAAAAATAAGACGAAAACTGTTCGGTCACCACAAGGTTACGGTGTTAATGGATCTACTGTGAGTATTGTGAGTAATCGCCACTTTTGTGATTACCCATTTGTGTGCATGGGCGTGTGATAACTATGTGTGATTACCATTCTGTATGTTACGGGGAAAGAGTTTTGCTCTCTTAATGTGTGTAATGATAATAATGATAATAATGATGATGATAATAATAACAATAATAATAATAATAATAATAATAATAATAATAATAATAATGATAATAATTTTCCCATTTTAGAAAGTTAATACAAGGAGGGGAGGATTTCCGGCCCCCCGCTCCCGTCCCCTCTAGTCGCTTTCTACGACACGCGAGGAATACGTGGGAAGTATTCTTTCACCCCAATAATAATGAACGACAGTTTATTGAATTTGGTCAGTCATTCGGCTGAATATATATATATATATATATATATATATATATATATATATATATATATATATATATATATATATATATATATATATATATATCACCGTACTTTGAGCTTAAATTGTATTGCATCAGACCCCATAGTCAGAAGCGTAATCTTCGACAGCTTCACACGGCCGATTTTACAAACCAAGTCGTCAAACAACAAAGATCCTTAATTTCTATGCAAAACGAACGTCATCAAATAAAAGACAAAAAAACAAAAATGTCCTGCCTTTTGTTTGCCAGCTTCTCGATGCCGCCGGAAGGTGACTAGTGAGGAGAGGAGCAAGGCCTCCTTGTCTCACTCACTCAACTCACGGAACTACACACCCTCACGGAGAAGGAAAATGAGGTAGTGAGGTGTACGCAAGTAATTGATGTGTCGTGTAGGCGGCGACGAAGACGACGGCGACGACAAGCTTGCGGTCGTCTGCTGGTCCTGGCCGGGGATGGATGGCTTGCCACGCCCACAGACCCCTGCCCGTTTTGCAACCATCCCTTCCCCCTTCCTCCCACCTCCTCACCCTTCCTGCATCACTAATTATAACCTTCCTTAATGATTAAGTTTTCAATAATTACTAGCCTTCCTTAATGATGTTTTTTTTTCTCAAAATAATGAGGAAGATTCGAGACTGCAATTATACTTCAAGTCTGGAAAAAAAATTATGGCATATTCATTTTTTTTAACTTACTCAAGAATCATCAGAGAAACATTTCCAACTTCTTTTAACCAGATCGATTTGGTATTACGTCGTCTGAGAAGTACACGCTGATCCTAATGTCTTCCTCCTCTTCCTCCTCCTGTCCGGAGGGAGACAATGCGTCTGTCTAACATAGTCGCTCTTAAGTTCCTTCCATATACACTGTACATAACGCCGCGCACCGTTGCGCTCCTGCACCCGGTGGTATAAAACGAACAGTCAAACACGGCACACATCTGTACTTCAGATCAATACAATCATCCTTTATTTACTTTAAAGCTAAGCCCTTATTCAAATCTTTAAAAGAGGTTCAAGTAGTCAGTCCATCACAATCTCCACAGGATAAGTCTACGCGAATGAACACGACCGTTCCAACGGCAGGACGGACGGAGGAAGAATGTGTGTATTAGTTCGCGAATGTGAGCATTTATAGATGCTGTCTTTTCTCAAAGTTATCTGAAGAAGCGATAATGATATACTACTAATAATAACAACAACAATAACAACAAAATAATAAAGATGATAATAATGATAAAAGTAATAACAATAATGATAATAATTCTACTTACAACACCGAAGAGATGAAAATATAGTTTATCAAATACCAACCGTAAGAGTGTAAAAAAAATATAAGGGTCTTCAAGCTTGCAGAGAGAGAGAGAGAGAGAGAGAGAGAGAGAGAGAGAGAGAGAGAGAGAGAGAGAGATTCTCTCCCCCTCTCTAGCCAGCGAGACATAGCGATCGTTGAGGCTGGTGGCGCGAGGTGGCAACGACTTCCCAGACTGCCTGGTAACATGAGCCGCGTTCGAAGACGGCGAAAGTAAACAATACCGACCACCGCCCCACGTTCGGGATCCTGTGTAAATTAAGGCTGATTACTGGTGTCATTTATTCTCAAGGTGTGTTAATTGCTACCACTGTTGTGCATCGCGTGTAAATTACTGCCACAGCAGCAAGACAATGGGGGAAATTATTGGCTAACTTGCTTTCTGTTTGTAAATTATGGTTCATCAGGGGTGACATTTCTTCTCGTGCTGTGTACAGTATTGCCAGTTGTTTAGGGCGTGTAAATTACTATCGCAGCTGCTACTGGTATGCAAATTGTTCTCATATATGGCTACTGTTTGTACATTGCCGTTGCATACATAGCTGCGTATTACATTAAAATAATAATTGTATCTCCATATGTAAAATACTCCGTCTCATTTCACTGGGTGTAAATCACACACTTTTGGCTACTGCGTAAATTATCCTCGTGCCTCGTTCTGTAAATCATCACTCTCTGTGTACGAGGCTAGACCACCTGTTACACTTTATTGGGGGATACACGGATTGCCACCTACATTTCTCCCCTGGTGTATGAAATCATTTCGGTTCCTTCGTACTTGCCATGCGCAGAACCTTACCCACAGAGGAAATCATTTGGCCATAGTCAGCATATGTGTGTGTGTGTGTGTGTGTGTGTGTGTGTGTGTGTGTTACCTATTTATATTGCGCGGGGAGGGAGGGAGTTTTACACTCGTAAGCACTTGCTGATCCTCTTAAGTGATTGTGTGTGTGTGTGTGTGTGTGTGTGTGTATGATTATAAGTGTAAGTACGTAAGGGGGACGCGCCACATACTACATCCCCACATGCGATCCGGACACGCCTGGGACCCCTCCCCGCTCCGCGTCCACCACAGAGGAGCTCCACTCGTCGACGACGACATCTTCACACAGCTCCTGTAATTGTGTGCGTTTGGGCTGCCGCTCCGGAGACACGCTATGACATAACACACGTGACTCGCTATCGGCAGGGAGGAATGGGGAGGGGTGAGGGGGGGAGACAGTCCGCCTGCACTCAGACCATCCACCACCGCCACACCACCACCACCACCACCGCCGCCACGCCGCCTCACCCACGCCGTTCAGGCCTGGCCAGTTCACCCCGTGACTTTTAAGTTTAACCTTCTAACCTTAGAGATATAGCATGGTAGTGATATGTCACGATCGTCCCCTCCGCAGAGCCAGAACCCGCTGATGCCGTCCAGTTATGATAAGCACGGTTGACTGACGCACTCAAACGCCCTGTGCACATATATATATATATATATATATATATATATATATATATATATATATATATATATGTGTGTGTGTATGTGTGTGTGTGTGTGTGTGTGTGTGTGTGTGTGTACACGATACATATACAAAACTCACACACACACACACACTAAAAGGTGTCTGTCTTGGAAGCCAATCTTGGAGAGAGAGAGAGAGAGAGAGAGAGAGAGAGAGAGAGAGAGAGAGAGAGAGAGAGAGAGAGAGAGAGAGCATTAAAATGGCGCAAAAAGAATGTATAAGGTGGGAAGAAAACGTCACAACGAACGAATGGAATGAGAGACAGGTGTACGTATGACGTACGCGAGAGGACATTCGTACCGAGTCCAGACCAGCGGCAATCCAGACACGGAGGTGGGTGAGGGACGGTTCCCGGGCACCGCCTCGACGCTACTTGGTCAGGAGGGGAGTCCTAACTACCCTGGGCGGTGGCTCCTGTCTACAACCCAGCGACACGGAGGGGGTTGTGAGACGGTTCTGCGGATCACGTCTGAGTCAGAAGGGCATCAAGAACTCAAAATCATATATTCAAAATATCTCCTTTTTTTTGACGACCCGTAATTTTTCTTTTTTTTTTTTCTTTTACAAAAATCGTCACAGGAACTGTTGCTTGTCCGACACGTCCAACTCGTCGTCTCTCAGTTTCGTACCAGGAATTCAGCTTCCTTAGGTTTTTTAACCCGTAACATACCTTACTGTCCATTACGCATACCTTGCGATGGTTTCGGAGGTCTTCCGTCCCCACAGCTTGGGATCTGGGACCTTCTTACCTCACCTTACGCATACCTTTCACATGGGTCTCGGGGACCCTCTACTTGCGTTCTTTGAGGAAGCAGATGATGGTAATATATATTTTCGTTTTCCTTTCGAAGCGCAGTTTCCACCAGCCGCTCACCAGACTCTTCGTTTAAGCTGTAGAACACCACGGGTTTCAGACCCTCACGCATTCTAGACACAGAGGCAACACCACGTAGGACTCGCCGAGTTTAGCATAAACACTCAATTAATCACAATATAAAAAAAAAAAAAGATCAACACCAACCTGCTCTGGAAAGGTTACGCATCTCTCTGTGTATCTATACGTCTTTCTATCAATAATATATATATATATATATATATATATATATATATATATATATATATATATATATATATATATATATATATATATATATACATATATATATACATATATATATACATATATATATATATATATATATATATATATATATATATATATATATATATATATATATATAGAGAGAGAGAGAGAGAGAGAGAGAGAGAGAGAGAGAGAGAGAGAGAGAGAGAATCGTGCATCTGGTCACATGATCGTGTGAAGCTCATGTGACCGGCAGTGGCGGGTTGTCTATGTTTGTAAGCACGTGTTTGTTTGGCTAGGAGTGTTGGGTAAGTGGGCGGTGGTTGGCAGGTGGGGCAAGTGGGTAAGTGGTGCCCGACGAGTAAGGTAGGTAGGCAGGTACGTAGGTACGTGGGGGATGGTGTCAGGTTACACCCCCCCCCCCCCCACATCGGCAACCCCCCCAGCAGGGTAAGGTGCCGGATGTCTTCCTTAGGGGCGTCCGTCAACACACCTCCCTCTGACCCCCACCGAGATGACCGCTTGACCTAACGCTTCGGGCCAACAACGCCAAACATGTGGCCGACCTGACGACGATCTGGTCACTCCTCCGATGTGCGAGGGTCTTATACACCGAACAGCAGACGCGTCCTAACAAAACACACACAGCGCTAACGAAGACGATAAGCGAGGATAACACCCCCCCCCTCTCTCTCTCTCTCTCTCTCTCTCTCTCTCTCTCTCTCTCTCTCTCTCTCTCTCTCCGGTTACAACGTAAAAGAAAAAACTTTCCTCACTTATTTCTTCCATCACAAATATATATATATATATATATATATATATATATATATATATATATATATATATATATATATATATATATATATATATATATATATATGAGGAAGTCCTTCCCTTCACGACACTTCCAGACTGTGAGCCATATGAGCGTGTATGAAGCACAGGCCTCGATGGTCCACATACGTGGTGAGAGCGTACGTATGTGGTCCTCGAATCATCCTTAACACCTGAAGAAGGCGTATGAGAATTCACCTTTTTTTTCGGGTGGTGGATGTAACAGCTTGACGTTGACGTCCTTAATGAACCTGGCAGTTGATAGGCCTAAGGCTCAACCAACCAACCACCAGACAACCAACAAACCAACCACACAACCAACAAACCAACCACACAACCAACAAACCATCCACACAACCAACAAACCAACCAGTCTTACAGACCGACAGACACACAATATACGTCACTGTTCATGGCAGTGAACCAACGTCTGAGTGACGGTACACGTACCACGAGACTACACCAACGTCTGAGTGACGGTACACGTACCACAAGACTGCACCAACGTTTGAGTGACGGTACACGTACCACAAGACTACACCAACGTCTGAGTGACGGTACACGTACCACAAGACTACACCAACGTCTGAGTGACGGTACACGTACCACAAGACTACACCAACGTTTGAGTGACGGTACACGTACCACAAGACTACACCAACGTCTGAGTGACGGTACACGTACCACAAGACTACACCAACGTCTGAGTGACGGTACACGTACCACAAGACTACACCAACGTCTGAGTGACGGTACACATACCACAAGACTACACCAACGTCTGAATCAGCAAAAACAATTTATACTTCAGTCCGTTTTCCTTCACCAGATGCTGGGGTTGGAGGGGTAGCTAAACATTTATGGCTAAGGTTTGAGGGTTCGCCAGACATTCATGGCCGGGGGTCAGATGGCTGGCCAAATATTCATGGCTGGGATTGGAAGGATGGAGGACATTCATGTCTGAGGTTGGAAGGTTGGCCAGTCATTCACGGCTGGGGTTGGCCCAAATATTCATGGCTGGTATTGAAGAATTGGCCATACATTTATAGCTGATTAGGGTTTAAGGGCTGGGCAGACATTTCTGTCTGGGCTTGGAGGGTTGGCCTAACGTTCATGGCTGGGGTTGGAGGGCATTCATGGCTGGGGTTGGAAGTGGTGTACTGGCAAGGGAGGAGGAGAGAGTGGGAAGATGAAGGCGGTCATTGTTTCACTACATTAGGATATTGCCACTGCAGTGCCTTGCGTGGCTCGGCGCAGTGCATTATTTTAATAGCAGTGTTGCAGTGCCTGGCATGCACTGCTCTCCTCCAAACACACACACACACACACACACACACACACACACACACACACACACACTAGGGTTTGCGTGTGTGTGCACATATAAAGAAGAGTAAAACATAATACATATATACTAGGTTAAGAGACGGGGCAACACGAGTGTAAAACTCGTAAATAGTAATCACATCCAGGTACAGTACAAATGGGTAATTAAACCGCGGGATCTTGCCCATCCGGCTGACATGGTACGTAAACACACCGCATGGTATACAAACACAACGCACGGCGCGCAAACATACCACATCGTATGCAAACAAACCACATGACGTACAAACACCAGCACGTGATATAGAAACACACTTCATGCTACATAAACGCAAAGCTTCGTACGCAAACACACCACTTGCCGTAGAAACCTAGCAATACATGCTAATGCAAACCCAGCAACACATGCTGCACACAAACCCAGCAACAGATGCCACACGACAAACCCAGCAACACACGTGCCCCCAACGACAAAACACGCCAGGTGCCCACATTCCAGTAGGCCACAACTCAGCACCTCGCGGCACCACGACACCGCGGCTCTCCTCCAGACCCCAGCAGTGCCAGCGTGTAAGTGCCAGGGAAAACCGCCCCGTGGCACCGACACTCTTCCTTGATTAAATTCCTGCAGACCAAATATTCGAATCGTCCGGCATTCCAGCGCGTCTCGCGAGGAGCAGTAGTGGTGGTAGTGGTGATGGTGAGGGTGTGTGTGTGTGTGTGTGTGTGTGTGTGTGTGTGTGTGTGTGTGTGTGGGAGGAGGAGGAAGGTAAGGTAACTACCGTGGCCAGGACCTGTGTACACAGGCAATGATGCTGACCTGTCAACTCCGGTTATCTGGCCAGTGTCTTTGGTGTGTGTGTGTGTGTGTGTGTGTGTGTGTGTGTATGTGTGTGTGTGTGTGTTTTCACACAAGCATACATAGTAGTAAAGACATGGTATGTATACATATATATATATATATATATATATATATATATATATATATATATATATATATATATATATATATATATATATATATATATATATATATATATAAACAAGGTTAAACAGACGGGCAACACGAGTGTAAAACTCACTCCCCGTAAAACACAAACCGTAATCATACACCCACCCACACACACACACACACACACACACACACACACACACACACACACACACATGCAGACATCTACCTTCTGAGACTGCCAGATGTTTCAAGTGGGCCGCAATACCTGTAAGATCAAGAAGAGATCGTGTAAACAGAGGGATGAGATTATTTACAGACTTAGGTAAATGCAAGTGTGACCCCTGAGCACGAGAATACGGCCAATGATTGACCCCTGAGGGTGAAACGTGTCATAAAAGGACATATGACCTGACTCTTAAGGGTGACCCGTGTCATAGGACACATGACCTGACCCTTTAGGGTGACACGTGCCATAAAAAGACCCATGACCTGACCCTTGAGGGTGACACGTGCCACAAAAGGACTCATGACCTGACTCTTGAGGGTGACACGTGCCGCAAAAGGACTCATGACCTGACCCTTGAGGGTGACACGTGCCATAAAAGGACTCATGACCTGAGCCTTAAGGGTGATACGTCTCATAGACAAATTTCGCACAGTTGTGCTCAGGGGCTCTGACTATTAGATTCGATAAAGAATTATTGATATTATCAAATATGAATCATTGAGGATTTTTACAAACCACTCTCAGGGTAATACCTTCTACATTACGACAACTTTCTTGGTATTAAACCCAATATATGTATATCAACTGACTTATATTTCTCTCTTGTGTCTCCCCTGATGATGTGATTATTACACGAAAGTGCACTTGGGAACTTATTGTGTTTCATTTTCCCCGTGGACTCATAGGAATATATATATATATATATATATATATATATATATATATATATATATATATATATATATATATATATATATATATATATATATATATATTCGCAATTTCCCGCGTTAGCTAGGTAGCGTTAAATACAGAGGACTGATACTTAGAGGGAATATCCTCACTTGGCCCCCTTCTCTGTTCCTTCTTTTGATAACAATACACCCACCGTAACACTTAGCCCCGCGATCCCCCAGACAACATTTACAAACAAGAACTTGATTAGAAACACACTGACCCACGACGCTGTGTGGCAGCCGAGGAATTGCCTCATCAAGAGCGAGATGGAAGACAAGAGACCCTGATATGGTCAACAACTAAGATGCTGTATTGCTGAAATACATGAATGACCCCGCATTGAACGGCGCGTGCGAGAGATGAGCGTGATCGCCCGGGGAGAAAGTTCGTCAAACAGGGCGAGGAAGTGAGAGAGAGAGAGAGAGAGAGAGAGAGAGAGAGAGAGAGAGAGAGAGAGAGAGAGAGAGAGAGAGAGAGAGAGAGAGAGAGAGCATTCCAGCAGCGTTAGCTCAAGACGAAACTAACATGCTAACCCCGACGGGACACAGCACAGTGCACTGGTGTGAGATTCGAACCCGGGAAAACGGACGGAGATCTGACAGACCCCATGTGCCTTGTAACTCCCCAACTGACTGAGCATTTTGTCGTCTCCTCAAGACATAGAAACATGAGATTCTCTGCTACGTCTTGTAGTCACGACACTCCTCCTCCTCCTCCTCCTCCTTCACCGTGTTCTACCCCTCCTCACCCAGCAGGAGCCAGGAACATCAGATCGAGTGGTGGAGTGGCGGCAATCAGGGTATAAATTGAACCCGCCTCGTCTGTGGGAGTTCTAGATTGCCTGCAGCAAGCGTGTGTGTGTGTGTGTGTGTGTGTGTGTGTGTGTGTGTGTGTGTATGTAGGCCGGTCCAGCTTTCATATATATATATATATATATATATATATATATATATATATATATGGCCAGAGAGCGTTATTGGATTACGTGTTAATTGACAGGCGCGCGAAAGAGAGACTTTTGGATGTTAATGTGCTGAGAAGTGCAACTGGAGGGATGTCTGATCATTATCTTGTGGAGGCTAAGGTGAAGATTAGTATGGGTTTTCAGAAAAGAGGAGTGAATGTTGGGGTGAAGAAGGTGGTGAGAGTAAGTGAGCTTGGGAAGGAGACCTGTGTGGGGAAGTACCAGGAGAGACTGTGTACAGAATGGAAAAAGGTGAGAACAATGGAAGTAAGGGGAGTGGGGGAGGAATGGGATGTATTTAGGGAATCAGTGATGGATTGCGCAAAAGATGCTTGTGGCATGAGAAGAGTGGGAGGTGGGCTGTTTAGAAAGGGTAGTGAGTGGTGGGATGAAGAAGTAAGAGTATTAGTGAAAGAGAAGAGAGAGGCATTTGGACGATTTTTGCAGGGAAAAAATGCAATTGAGTGGGAGAAGTATAAAAGAAAGAGACAGGAGGTCAAGAGAAAGGTGCAAGAGGTGAAAAAAAGGGCAAATGAGAGTTGGGGTGAGAGACTATCAGTAAATTTTAGGGAGAATAAAAAGATGTTCTGGAAGGAGGTAAATAGGGTGCGTAAGACAAGGGAGCAAATGGGAACTTCAGTGAAGGGCGCAAATGGGGAGGTGATAACAAGTAGCGGTGATGTGAGAAGGAGATGGAATGAGTATTTTGAAGGTTTGTTGAATGTGTCTGATGACAGAGTGGCAGATATAGGGTGTTTTGGTCGAGGTGGTGTGCAAAGTGAGAGGGTTAGGGAAAATGATTTGGTAAACAGAGAAGAGGTAGTGAAAGCTTTGCGGAAGATGAAAGCCGGCAAGGCAGCAGGTTTGGATGGTATTGCAGTGGAATTTATAAAAAAAGGGGGTGACTGTATTGTTGACTGGTTGGTAAGGTTATTTAATGTATGTATGACTCATGGTGAGGTGCCTGAGGATTGGCGGAATGCGTGCATAGTGCCATTGTACAAAGGCAAAGGGGATAAGAGTGAGTGCTCAAATTACAGAGGTATAAGTTTGTTGAGTATTCCTGGTAAATTGTATGGGAGGGTATTGATCGAGAGGGTGAAGGCATGTACAGAGCATCAGATTGGGGAAGAGCAGTGCGGTTTCAGAAGTGGTAGAGGATGTGTGGATCAGGTGTTTGCTTTGAAGAATGTATGTGAGAAATACTTAGAAAAGCAAATGGATTTGTATGTAGCATTTATGGATCTGGAGAAGGCATATGATAGAGTTGATAGAGATGCTCTGTGGAAGGTATTAAGAATATATGGTGTGGGAGGCAAGTTGTTAGAAGCAGTGAAAAGTTTTTATCGAGGATGTAAGGCATGTGTACGTGTAGGAAGAGAGGAAAGTGATTGGTTCTCAGTGAATGTAGGTTTGCGGCAGGGGTGTGTGATGTCTCCATGGTTGTTTAATTTGTTTATGGATGGGGTTGTAAGGGAGGTAAATGCAAGAGTCCTGGAAAGAGGGGCAAGTATGAAGTCTGTTGGGGATGAGAGAGCTTGGGAAGTGAGTCAGTTGTTGTTCGCTGATGATACAGCGCTGGTGGCTGATTCATGTGAGAAACTGCAGAAGCTGGTGACTGAGTTTGGTAAAGTGTGTGGAAGAAGAAAGTTGAGAGTAAATGTGAATAAGAGCAAGGTTATTAGGTACAGTAGGGGTGAGGGTCAAGTCAATTGGGAGGTGAGTTTGAATGGAGTAAAACTGGAGGAAGTGAAGTGTTTTAGATATCTGGGAGTGGATCTGTCAGCGGATGGAACCATGGAAGCGGAAGTGGATCATAGGGTGGGGGAGGGGGCGAAAATTTTGGGAGCCTTGAAAAATGTGTGGAAGTCGAGAACATTATCTCGGAAAGCGAAAATGGGTATGTTTGAGGGAATAGTGGTTCCAACAATGTTGTATGGTTGCGAGGCGTGGGCTATGGATAGAGATGTGCGCAGGAGGATGGATGTGCTGGAAATGAGATGTTTGAGGACAATGTGTGGTGTGAGGTGGTTTGATCGAGTAAGTAACGTAAGGGTAAGAGAGATGTGTGGAAATAAAAAGAGCGTGGTTGAGAGAGCAGAAGAGGGTGTTCTGAAATGGTTTGGGCACATGGAGAGAATGAGTGAGGAGAGATTGACCAAGAGGATATATGTGTCGGAGGTGGAGGGAACGAGGAGAAGAGGGAGACCAAATTGGAGGTGGAAAGATGGAGTGAAAAAGATTTTGTGTGATCGGGGCCTGAACATGCAGGAGGGTGAAAGGAGGGCAAGGAATAGAGGGAATTGGAGTCATGTGGTATACAGGGGTTGACGTGCTGTCAGTGGATTGAATCAAGGCATGTGAAGCGTCTGGGGTAAACCATGGAAAGCTGTGTAGGTATGTATATTTGCGTGTGTGGACGTGTGTATGTACATGTGTATGGGGGGGGGGGTTGGGCCATTTCTTTCGTCTGTTTCCTTGCGCTACCTCGCAAACGCGGGAGACAGCGACAAAGTATAAAAAAAAAAAAAAAAAAAAAAAAAAAAAAATGTATATATATATATATATATATATATATATATATATATATATATATATATATATATATATATATATATATATATATATATATATACTTCTTTTCATGTCTGCCTGTTTGTCTGTTTGTCTGTTTGTCTGTCTGGCTGCCTGTTGTTTGACAGACATTTTCCTGCTAAGTTTCGTAACGTCGTTTTTATAAAGCTATTTTCCTTGACTCTCTCTCTCTCTCTCTCTCTCTCTCTCTCTCTCTCTCTCTCTCTCTCTCTCTCTCTCTCTCTCTCTCTCTCTCCATTAAAGAAAATTCAGTGACAAAAATATTGGCAGTGGTCGACTGTAAGTCGCTATACAAACATGCAACGCTTAGTAGATGAAATGAGAGTGAACGGGAGGGATGGGGGGATATATAAATTAGCCACGCAGTTATGCAAATATTTAGAGACACATTCTCCCACTTCATCTTACGCGTCCTGGGGCACCGTCGTCCATAACGCCAGAGCATGAGTGAGGGAGGCAGGGAAGCAGAGGCAGGACTGCCGGCCGGCCGCCCCGGACGCACGCCCCCCCACCCTCAGCCTGTGTTCGAGCCAGACCAGTACTGGCAGAGTCGCTGAGGTTTTTGCACGCGCCCCACATCGGCAGCCCCGCCAACATAAATCGTATTAAATCGCCTCTGTCTTTTGTCTGGGGGTGATTTATGCCCACAAACCACCACCACCACCACCACCACCACTGAATTCACAAGGATGATCAAGGCCATTGAATCAGTCGTTCATTTATTATTAATTCAGGGGAGCCTGATTTGTATCGCCCTGATGTTCGCGATGCAAAGAATCGTGTATATATATATATATATATATATATATATATATATATATATATATATATATATATATATATATATATATATACCTTACTTTACCTTCCTGCTTACGGGACTTCCTAACATGCTGTGATTCGTATTTGTCTGGGGAGTGTAGTCGCATATGGCTGTGTCTGGCGGAGCCGAGTTTATAACTGTGTTGAAGTAATGAGGCCGTTTAGTTCTCCTCGGGTCATTGAATGTGTTTTGTTGAAAGTCATGTGTGCAGGAGGTAGGGATCTGTGAACGTGGGTTGCCGAAGAGTGAGTGAGGCAAGGCGAGGTTCCTGTTTCCGCATCAGGGTTGGTGACTGATCGTGTGGTGGTCTAGGTGGGAGAATAGAGCTGTTGCAAAGAACTGGGTGCCAAGCAGGCTGAGGTTGGGACTGTATTGGAAGTATTTCTGTATCGTTGTTGAGGGTGTTGAGTGCCGGTGGTTGCTAAGCAGCCAGCGATTGTTCTGAGCGCTTCGTTCCGTATCGTTGGTAGTTTGGCGCCTGTGCGGAGGACTAGGCAGGCGAAGCGTAGTTTAAGGTAAAGCGGATGATCTGTTTGCCGAGGATGCTTGAGGATCCTTCTTCCCCTTGACTTGAACTAAGGGCGTCTGTTGATGTTAGTGGGACGAACATGATGTGTGTGTGTGTGTGTGTGTGTGTGTGTGGTGCCGTACGTGATATCTAGAATGGCTGGAGTTACGCCGAGTGGGGAGTGGGTCATCAAAACGGAGTTGCGTGGGGCTGCACGCTGGATTCGTGCCTGTCGAGGAGGATTAACACGGCCCGACGGTGGAATTTTTGTGGAGATGCAAACATCACGTTCCGGGTGAGTCGATGTCTTAATCGCGTGATGTGATAATGCGTGTTTGTTGTCGCTCGTACAGTGATGAGGTATGATGTGATTGTGAGGCCGTCTGTGCACGAGAGGC
This sequence comes from Panulirus ornatus, assembly GCF_036320965.1. NCBI lineage: Eukaryota > Metazoa > Arthropoda > Malacostraca > Decapoda > Palinuridae > Panulirus > Panulirus ornatus. The sequence goes on along the minus strand of NC_092237.1, from coordinate 57,081,077 downwards.
CTTCCACCATGCGGGTCTGCCGGGAGCGGAGGGATGGCGAACTTGACCACCACCGTTGCGCTGGCGCACTGTTGAGTACCGCGTCACAAGTCTTCCTGATACCCAGGCCGGCAGTACGGCATCTCCCTGTCCGTTGCTCGCCTGTCGCCTTCTCACTACCTGCGCAAAATGACGTTGGGTCCGAACCCACGACCCTGAGATTAGAAGTCTCGTATCCTACCGTCTGTTTACATTTTGAGGTCAAATACTTCAAAGTCAAAGTCATTGCATTTTATATAGCAATAAGAGTTTATTGCCTTCCTTAGTCCATCATTTTTCATTATTCATTAATAATTTCAGTATATCATTTCTCCAATCTTTAACAATGAGTATGGAAGGGGTTTCTTCGTATTCTGTTTAATGATTTGAGAGCGGGGCATAGTGGGGACACTCTGGTCTGGAAGATTTTCACTCATATGAGCCAGGAGTTGGGTAGTTTGTTTGTCCTCCAGATGATATAAACGCAGGCTAGTGTTGTTGTCTAGACGAGCCATGAGCTGACCAGTTATTTACCTAGTTGGCTCGTTTCTTGCCTGGGTCACCAGAGGGCAAACTAGCGTGGTATATAATTCCACCACACAGGTCGTGACGGTATACGGTTCAACGAACGCCACACACTCTGTCACCATGATATATGATGATCATACAGTACAAGATTGATACATGACAGCAGACTGACGAGGCTACAGACTGACAGACGTACGATAATATAACACCTGAACACGACGAAAAAGTGATCTGATGCAGAGAATATTATGATGAAAAAGCACTTGTGCATGAAAAAGAGTGGTTAATGTAGACAGAGGTATGATCATACAACACTTGTGCATGATAACAAGGCGTAACATTAGGTGACAGATGTTTGATTATACAGCACGTGTACATGATAACAGGGTGATTAGGTACAGGCATGTGAATGACATACAACATTTATACATGACAGCAGATTAATTAGGTGCAGACACAGATGAATGACATTATAACATCCCTACATCACAGAAAACTGATTAGCTGCAGGCATATGTAGCACATCATGGCCGTGAGCATTTCTGTGTACACATATGTATTGAATGACAGCAGGGGTGTAGACATTACAACCCACAAACTAGAAGAACAATACTAGGAAACAAAATGCGTTGCGGATCACGTGACACATCTGATACGATAACACAGATAACATTGCATCTACGTTTTCCCTTAACAAGCTGGGAAAACAAGGAGACGATCTCGATAAATTATAAAAGTTGGCCACTGAATATACACTTGTGTTTGTTCAGACACAGTAAAAAAGAAAACAGTGTTGCATGTGGCTTACGTAACCTGGATTTTGATATCAGTGAAATTCCTTATATTTTCCAACTGGATTTAGCACCAAAACCCCACTGCATATCAAATAGGGAAATGATAATAATAATAATAATAATAATAATAATAATAATAATAATAATAATAATGATGATAATAATAATAATGAAAATAATGATAATAATAATAATGATAATAATAATAATAATGATAATAATATGATAATAATAACAATAATAATAGTAATAATAATGATAATGATAATAATAATAATTGATAATATTATCGTCAGATATATTGGTATATGCAGGTATGTTTTGTTACAATTTAACGAACGATTCTTAAAAGTATCTCTTACCAGAAAACGTTCTATTTTACGTGAAAGGTCAGCTGCATCGTGGACCACAAACACACACAGTGAGAGTGTTATGTGGTCTTGGTATCATCCTTTACACCTGAAGAAGGTGGTCAAAGATTTCCTCTTGTTTTTTCCTCTAATGGATGAAGCTTGACACTAAAGGCCTTAATCAATGACTCTAACAGCTGACTGCCATAAACCCCAACCAACCCACCAACCAACTAACCAACCAACCAACCAATCAACTAACCAACCAATCAACTAACTCATCAACTAACCCACCAACCCACTAACCAACCAATCAACCAACCAACCAACCAACCGACTTACCCACCCACCAACCCACCAGCCAATCAACAAACCAACCCATCAACCAACCCACCAACCAACCAACCAATCCACCAACCAACCAACCAACCAACCAACCAATCCACCAACCAATTAACCCACCAACCTCCCAACCAACCAACCAACTAACCAACCAGTCAACCAACCAATCCACCAACCAACCAACCTCCCAACCAACCAACCAACCCAATATCTTACCCAAGCCCAGAGCCCCTCACCTCACCGAAACAAACCTCTACACAATAAATAAGTGTGTGTGTGCTTTTTCTTTCCCCCGCCTTGGGGAAGTCATCATTCTTGGAGTTGTTTGTCCTGATTTA
>NC_092237.1:57071207-57073707 GCF_036320965.1 Panulirus ornatus | reverse complement strand
GAGAGAGAGAGAGAGAGAGAGAGAGAGAGAGAGAGAGAGAGAGAGAGAGACTCTCTTTCCCACTAATAATGGTCGCCCAAGAAGGCTGAGGAGATGATCGTACGTGCATGCTGAGGTTATGGATCAGGTGACGAGGCGGGCGGAAACCGAGCGGGAGAAGCAGCTGAGGAGTTCCGATGACCTGAGCTGTACGTATGAGACACGTGGGTTGAGGAAGCAGCCAGACAGCCGTTGAGGAAGACCCTTCACAGAAATGTCGAAGGTAGAAGGAGGAGGAGGAGGAGGAAAAGGAGCGCTGGATGGATTCGGCGAGTGAGCTGCTGCTGAAGGCTACGGCCATTTCAGGTGAAGCCAAGGGAATGATGAGAGATCAAATGCGACGGGATGCCGTCCCGTATGCCGGATTGGAAGAGCAAATGGAGACACTAAGTCGCACCTGACGACGATTGATCTTATCAGACCCACTGAGCGCGACGACACGGGCCTTGCGAACGACTGCGCGAACCTTGAGCATGATGACGTGAACTGTCACTTAGCCGCTCAAGAGTCACGCCAGAGACGCAGGCCGACCAGGATGATCTAACCAGACTCTGAGTAGCCAGGATCGACCAGGGTGATCCAGGCAGACACTGAGTACCCACGACCGACCAGGGTGATTCAACCAGATAAGAAGCCAGACCAAGAGTAACGGGATGTGAGGTCGTCCAGACAGCTGGGCTGGGCCCACCAGCACAGCATCACCAGCTCTCTTATAAAGGAATTATTTCCTCGACAATCAAATCTCTCTAAACCACCTGTTGCACCCAACCTCTCTTCCCACTGTTGATTCTGGTACCCTTTTTACCCCCCTGCGTTTCTTCTTTCTAAATCTTTCCCTCAACGAAGTCAAAGTTACTTCTTAATGTTCGAGGATTTAACCGCAAAAAGAGGAAGGGTGAGTTTTTTTTTAACATATTCTGTGTTGTGTTGTGTTGAGCAAATTAGGTGGCAAGACTAAATATGTGTCCGGTGGATGGCTTATGCTGAGGGAGAATGAGGGAAGGGGAGGTGAAAGGGAGACACTGGGGAGGGAAAGGTGAAGGTAGGCAGTGAAACAGGAATGGGGAGGGATGGGAAGCAGTGATGGGAAAAACATACTGGCGGAAATATGCAGGAAAGACAGACAGACAGACAGAGCACAAAGGGGAGCCAGGACTGAGGGTGGGAGAAGAGGAAGTCGGTAGCGAGACAATAACTCTTAGAAAAAGCCAAACAGTGGCAGGGAAGACCCTCACACACACACACACACACACACACACACACACACACACACACACACACACACACACACACACACATCCCACTGCACAATTTACCGAGACAGTCACGCTCATCAATCAACGCACTCATTCATCAAAACAAGGCTTAACACACACTCAATCAAAGCTCTCAGACGCTCGACACACCCCAGAAATCGGGGAAGGAAGGGGCGGAGGGGTGGGAGGGGGTGGGGGCGAAGGCCGCCCAGCTGGCTACGAATAGCCAGGACCCCAGAAATAGTGGCATGAGGGTGTGATGGCGGGGAGGGAGTTCCCCTGGCCGGCGGCGGTGCTGTCACTCACACCTCCCCTACCCTGCCCTACTCCTGTTCTCCCATCCCCTCCCCTTCCTTGGGCACTATGGGCAGGTAAGCACCAGCACCAGGGGCGTGTCTACGTCAAGTCTGGGTATCCGTCCGGGATAGAGAGAGAGGACTCCATCACGAACACACGACTAGATTCTGCCAAAAAAAGGAAGGGATGGAGCGTAGCGCTCACCGCAGGATAACGAGTCGCGTCAAGTTACACGTCGTCCAGTGTCATGTGTGAGGTGTGGAGACTGTGTATAATTCGTGGACTGGTAGCCAGCAGCCCCGCCTGTGGGTAAGGTAGACTGAAAACACAGCAACCCGTGCGCCCAGTGCGCAGCCGATATCAACCCTCCCATTACCCAAGCGGGTAGTACCGGCAACACTATGTACCTCCCTGGTGATGGCCCGGGTGTGGCTGCCTACCTACCACCCACTACCTCACACGTGAGAGAGAGAGAGAGAGAGAGAGAGAGAGAGAGAGAGAGAGAGAGAGAGAGAGAGAGAGAGAGAGAGAGAGAGAGAGAGAGAGAGGTTTTCCACCCTACGGGATAACGCAGCCATGTTTCACTAACATGAACAACAACAACACCTTTAAACGTGTCGGCGTGTGTTCTACACGCAGGTGTCGCCTCCACCAAGTCCACCTCCCGGACTCGAGGTCACCTGTCAGCCTGAAGAACACCTGCTGGCCTTGAGTGCATCTCTTATGGGGTGTTCAGTGGTGGCAGAAGGCAGGACATCTTGAGGGTGGAAAGATAATGATGGCAGGTCTTGAAGGGTATCTGGTTAAAGATGAGGAAAACGGGGTGAGTGTGGTACCACACTCGTATGCAGAGGGGTCAAGCATGGTGCCCATACTGGTACCGGAGGAACTGCAAAAAGCGAAAGGCG
>NC_092237.1:57023707-57066207 GCF_036320965.1 Panulirus ornatus | reverse complement strand
CACACACACACACACACACACACACACACACACACACACACACACACACACACAGCCACCTCCAGACTTATTGGGACACTCCTCACATCCCCGCCTCCCGGGATGTTGTGGGGAGGGGGAGGCAGGTAAGTGTAGGTAATGAAAGGGGGTGGGGGGGTCTGTCAGCCAGGTGTGTCGTCACTCCTACAACACCTGCACTCGACGCTCGTAATCGTCCCCCTTTCCTCACCAATCCCCCAAGCCTTGATAAGGTCACTCAGCACTCTTGACCTCCCAAGCCTTGACAAGGGTCACTACCCTTCACACACATGGACCCGAGCAAGGCACCGAATGCTTGACGTGGTGCGGGGTGAGGTCAAGAACCCGCCTCACACTCACGGACCTGAGGCAACTCCTGGACGCTGACCTGCGATGTACTTAGCAACAAGGGGTCACGACCGCTTCATCCTCGGGGGCCGAGCTAACGTAGTTGAACTTGCCTTGGGGGAGGTAAAATCCCCACGGCAACAGACGCTGTTACCTTCGTTTGTGTTATCTACATCAGCGTCTTTCTCACACACCGACACACATGACCTGTGCAGTGACCTGAGACATACGAACGCTGGCGGGAGGTGGCAGCAGTAGCGACGTTTCCTACCTCCCTTGACCCAGTTCATGGGGCGCGACGGGACATCCCCTTTAAGGCGCGCCCTGCTGATTGATTAGGCCTACCTACGTCAGACGGCACCACGCACGCCTCGCCATTACCACCGACCCAAACCCCACCGACCCAAACCCCCCTTCTCTCGCGCTCTCTGCTCCGCCCGGGAGCATGACCCATCCTCCCCAAAGGGTGGTGTTGGCCCTCCTCAGGGGAGCGACGAACATGGCGTCGAGTGCAGAAGGAGAGGTGGGGGGAAGGAGGAGGCGGGTGAGTGAATGACTGGCTGAACCCACCGTCTGCATCACGGTCAGTGTGGAGGTGGTGAGTCAGTCCCCCCCTCCTCCTCCCTCGTCTGGGTGGCCTGGGTGACTGTCTGGCTGGACTCGGCCCTCCTTCCTCCCTCCCTCCCTCCCTCCCTTCCTCCGGGGGATTAGCTTGTCTACCTTCTGTCTGCTACGCTGGCCGCTGGTGTAGGGCAGGGCTAGGGCATGGCATGGCCAGGGTAGGGCTGGGCTGAGCAGGGCAGACGCTATCCGCGGCCCCGACCACACTTTCTCCTGAGGCACGCCACCACCGACCCAGGTATGTCTGCTATGCTGAGCTGTGAAACGACCAGGGGCACGGGTGGGTATGGTATGCCCCTCTCTGCACGCTACTCTAGGGTGTACATGTACTGCGGTGTCTCCTCTAGTATTCTGTACGTCCTCCAGGACTCTGGTGTGTCCTCCAATACTCTGGTATGTCTTCCAGTACTCTGTGCGTCCTCCAGTGCTATGGTGTGTCCTCCAGTACCCTGTGCGTCTTTTAGTACTATGGTGTGTCCTCCGGTACTGTTCGTCCTCCAGTACCATGGTGTGTCCTCCAATACTCTGGCGTATCCTCCAGTACTCTCTACGTCTTCCAATACTCTGGTATGTCCTTCAGTACTCTGTTCGTCCTCCAGTACTATGGCGTGTCCTCCAGTACCTACCCTGGTGTGTCCTTCAGGTCTCTGCTATGTTCCACCACAGATGGACTGAGGTACAACACATCATCTAAGAGAGACAGGCGAACTACCGATCTAAGGTACCCCCTGGAAGGCTGTCGTTCGAGTTCGTTAGAGGCGATGCCCCTGCCCTCTACACCCAAGAGATTCCCAGTGTCCAAGTGAGTGTTGGCCCTCGATAAACAAGGCTCCCCCTCCTAGCGACTCGACACACACACAGACACACACACACACACACACACACACACACACACACACACACACACACACCTGCGACACAGCTCAGCTGAATGTCAGGCACTGTTGCTGAGGCAAATTTTTACGCCCTCCGATGCATTATCGGAAGAAATACGTCGCAGTTGCAGAGATCTAGCTATACAGTCTCTCTCTCTCTCTCTCTCTCTCTCTCTCTCTCTCTCTCTCTCTCTCTCTCTCTCTCTCTCTCTCTCTCTATCTATCTATCTATCTATCTATCTATCTATCTATCTATCTCTATCTCTCTCTCTCTCTTTCCCGATGGTTTTATCCTGGCGTCTAAGGGCATGTGTTTACAGGCCTGGAGGTGACCCCCAAGTAGGTACGAAGTCTGACTTGACGCACAACTCAGGAGTCACGATGACCAACGGTTGCAGGCACCATGCGAGACACCCAGATTAAGGTATACACAGAAGAACATGAGCTCATGAATGCGGCGACAGTCACACCAGGAACTGTGGCGCAGGTGCTGTGACACAGGAGGAACTGCTGTGGCACAACGGGGGCATAGAAAAGGACAAGGAGACCCTAGAGGAAGAGAAAAAGAGAGGGGAGGAACAGACGTAATGATATGAGAGCAAGAAGGAAAGCTGTAACTGAAGAAGTGATATTTAGTCAGAGACAGACAGACAGGCAGACAGACAGACATACAGACACACACACACACACACACACACACACACACACACACACACACACACACACACACACAGACATACACACAGACAGACACACAGACAGAACAAACCACTTACAGAAATGATAAGTGAAACAGAAGACAGAGTGCCACACACATGAGAAGTGCAAGCAATATACGAGAGAAGAGGATGAGTGAAAGTGATACGAGGGAGTACATACATACATACATACATACATACATACATACATACATACATACATACATACATACATACATACATACATCATACATACATACATACATACATACATACATACATACATACATACATACATACATATATACATACATACATACATACATACATACATACATACATACATACATACATACATACATCATATACACATACATACATACATACATACATACATACATACATACATACATACATACATACATACATACACACATACATACATACATACATATATATATATATATATATAGAGAGAGAGAGAGAGAGAGAGAGAGAGAGAGAGAGAGAGAGAGAGAGAGAGAGAGAGAGAGAGAGAGAGAGAGAATGTTGAGCGCACAGTACAATGTGAGTGAGAGGAGAGATAAAGAAAAAAAGAGAGAAAAAGACGAGAAGATAGAGAAGGGAGGGATGCCAGAAGGTCGTATATATGAAGCATGAACGAGAACAACAGGGAAGATATAATTAGGGGGGGAGGAATAACTGTGGAAAAGCAGGAAGGATGCGGAAGGCGCATGCTGAGGGTGGAAAGGAGAGAGGGTTGGATACAGAAGGATGAGGACAGCAGAAGAGCTGATGAAAACTCCAGTGAGAGGGACGAAGTGCACTGGAGTACATGGGTAAGCCAAATGACAGAAGACCAAATGGTTCATGATGAGGTTACCTGTTATATGACTGTTTCTAGCCAGTTAACAGTGGAGCTAATGGTCTATGACAAGGACTTAAATTAGAGGACAATCCGTATCGTCAGTCCCTAATGCATGTATGAGGAAATAGGACGGGTAAGCCAGGAGAAAGAGCAAGTTTATATAGGATGTGTATGGAAAAGACAACAGAAGACCTCTTCGTCTATAACGAGAACGTCCCTTATAGAGGATAGTACAAGGGGGAACAGATAACAGAAGACCTGTTCGTCTATGACGTGGGCATCTGCCGGAGGATAATACATAGAAAGGACAGAGAACAGAAGACCTGTTGGTCTATGATGAGGACGTCTGCTGGAGGACAGCACATTGGGAAGGAGAGATAACAGAAGACCTGATGGTCTGTGACACGAGGTTGTGTGCTGGAGGACAGTAACAGTAACCCAAGTCCCAAACCTTCATAGATGGAGAGAGGATAGTAAAGATGAAGCCAGGAAGGGAGAAAAAGGAAGTGTAGAGAATACGAGATAACCCGTAAAGGATCACGGCAGAGGGCAGTGCAAAGGGTAAACAAATGAGAAAAACAAATGCTTGAAGAAAGCAAGTTAAAAAGAGGCGGAGTGATAATAGAGTTATCATGGTGGGGATGATAACAGGATTATCAAATGGAAGACAATAAGAGTTATCATAGATAAGATGATAAAGAGTTAACACTGGTAAAACAATAAGGGTTATGATAGGAGAGATAATGCGTGATATCATCAGGGGCTGTGGGTAAACACCAGGTCCTGCGCAAGAATCATTACACCACGTCACATGTGTGTACATGTAGGTGTAGATAAACATTAATGAATTTCTCTGTAACTCTATCAGTGTGTGTGTGTGTGTGTGTGTGTGTGTGTGTGTGTGTGTGTGTGTGTGTGTGTCTGTCTGTCTGTCTGTCTGTCTGTCTGTCTGTCTGTCTGTCTGTCTGTCTGTGTATCTACTTAGTTATTAATTCACTCACTTATATATAACGTCTCCAATACTGTGGGACTGATCCCACCAGAAAATAACTGAATTTCCAACAATGTCATCCCGAAGTTTCGTACATATCTCTCAAGACAGGTTATGTTTTACGTGATACTTGCCCCCGTGGGACGAACATCTGCATAACAGATGCAGGAGAGAGATGATGCAGAAGACCCTCCCGCAGACATACAGAATCCTCGCAAGTAGAGGCACTGCCTACAAGACCTCGACACTTTATGCGGGTGAGGCGTCAAATGGCCTAAAACAGAAAATGGGAACCAAGGGGGAAAGAACAGCTGAATAAGTCTACGGACATTTACCGCGATGTTTCACTTAGCTGGCACAGGTGTGCGGGACTTCAGGCGCCTCCCGACGCCGCTGTAGGCAGCTCCCCTGGACATCTAGTGCTGGCATCGTTGGTGGGGCGTGCGGGGTAAACCTACAACGCAACACGAAACAAAGTCCCCTATCCTAACACACATATTCATCAGCTTTATCTGATTCCTTTTTGCCGGTAGGGGCAGTGGTAAATGGCTACTCACGCGGCAGGAGACGGCTGATAACCTGCCTCAACGACTCTTCTTTACAAAGACCCTCCCTTCCTCCCGTGGCACGAGTTAGTTACTGCCAAAACCAGATCTGGTGTATTTCACCTTCTTAACTGATGATTTCAGCGCCACAGGTCCCAAAGCAACCCTCTCTCTCTGCCAGCCTTCAAGAGTTAGCCATTAAGAGTTCGTTCCGCCTCTGTGCAACAAGGTCGCCTGCTGTAGCTCCTGCGGAGGTGGTCGCGGCTGATGCCGACTTCAGTCCCCCTCCGCCTCAAGGTTCAGCACGAGCTTGGAGTGCCCCAGGAGGACTACGTGCCTGACTGAACTCCCGTGATCTACTAGGACGGGTTTGCATTTCCCTTGGCCATTCTCCCTCTAAACACTTCTAATCTGATGGGATATAAGTGATCCAGTCCTGGTGATTAAAGATTTCGAACACATCTGGCGACCACGAGAGCTCGGTTGCTATAAAGTCAAAGTCCAGATCCCTTTCTTTGTAGGTCCTGCCTTGTTCTGCCACGTCGGTTACAAGTTTTGGTGATCTGGATTCCACGTCCCTCTACCTGTGCCACACCCTCCACACCTCACTGCCCATATCGCACTCCACGCCTCAATGTCCAAACCTCACCGTCCACTATCATTTTGTCCAAGCACCTGCAAGTGCACAGGGCACGCGTTTCCGTCTGAAGACCCCTTTTGAGATATCCTATTAGTTGTGTTCGACTGAAGTCCTGGAATTCGTGACACCAAAAGACGGTAACTTCGTGCCGAGGTGTCGTAACGTCGTGTTCGAGGGTCGTTCAAGAGGTTAAAAATGTCACACACGTCACGTAACTTCGTGAGAAATTGACGAGACGATTTTCTTGACGCCTCTCTATTGCTCTGATATCTCTACTTCGACTTCGTAGTTCAGTCTGTCGTGGTTAAGAGTATGTTTGTTTGCTTTTTTTTTTTCCTCCTCGTTAACTTTCATCTGTGGGCCTTGCATACGACAGACATAGAGTGAGGTAGCTCATTTCCTTCTTCGTCTCGCACTCACGTTACGTCAACTGTTACCAATCCAGGTTCACATATGTTGGAGTCATGTCAACGGCTGCTGCTCCAGGTTCACATCCACTGGGTGTTCACATGAGAGTACATCCTCGTCTGCTCTTCTTGATGACGGTGCTCCTGAATGCTGTTTTAACAATGGCTACATCTGCTGTTCTTGTTGCAGCAACCACGTCTGCTGTTCCCATCGCCGATGCTGTTCCTACTGTTATGACTACAGCTGCGTTTGCTTCTACAACTGCTGCTGCTGCTGCTGCTGTTGCAATTGCCCCTTGGGCTTTGAGGACTGTTCTGCTGTTACTGCCGTTCATGCTACCGCACTGATACCTCCCGTTCCTCCTGCTGCATAAGACGCTCCTATCACCACTGCTGGTAGCTCCCCATGTCGATGGCGAGCCAATACTTAGTGTCTGAGTCGTCTTCCTGTATCTCCCTTATGCTAAACATATGGCAGTATCTCTCCTATGATGAGCATACAGCAGTAACTCTCCCTTAATAAAACTCAGCAATACCTCTGCAACATCCCTCATATTGCATCCATCAACAATATCTTTTATGTAAAATCTCCCAACAATATCTCTCCACAAATACACCCACTTCCAGTTTACCTAAAATATGTAAACCACTACCATGACTTGGTGAACTCTCACTGTGGTGAACCACCAACCATCACTTTGGTCTACTTTCAAACCATTACTTTTGGTCTACCCCTTACTACGGTAAACATCCAACCATCACTTTTGGTCTATCCCTCACTACTGTAAACCACCAACCATTATCACTCTGGTCTCCCCCTCACTACGGTAAACCTCTTACCATCACTTTGATCTACCCCTCACTATGGTAAACCACCAACCATTATCACTCTGGTCTACCCCTCACTATGGTAAACCACCAGCCACCACTCTGGCTACGGTAAACCACTTTGGTCTCCCTCACAGCACCACAATCGTCCGGTATCCCAGCTCTTGAATGAACAGAGGAGGAAATGTTAACATTACCCTGAGGTGGCCAACAGGGCAGACGGCGGCGGCAACTCCTCACACACACACACACACACACACACACACACACACACACACACACACACACACACACACACACACACACTCCAAACAACAACATCATCAGTGTCTGCTGCACCGAGTGATTCGGGTCAGCTCAGGTCACAGAGGTCAAGCACACTCTCAGCCCTTGCATCCCTCGGGTTATTTCCCTGTTTACCAAACAACCCTGGGGTCATATTTTTGTTCCCTGCTCTCTCAGCCGTCTGGTCCATCGTGACGTTGGTATATCTTATCTGTTTATATCAGAATTATCAAAGGATTTCTATCTTGTCATATTCATGTTCGTTAGCTAAATGGTTCGGGACCAGTGTGCTCGCTGAGTGACCCAAGCGCTGCACGGGTTGAGTCCTCCCATCAAGGTCAACACACACACACACACACACACACACACACACACACACACACACACACACACACACACACACACACATACACGACACGGCCATCTTTAACTGGGATGGCCTGCCTGACGAAGGAGGGGGGAAGGAGGGAAGGAGAGCATGTGTGTGATAGGAGCGCGTTAGGATGTGTCAGAGAAATAAACCGAGAAGAAGAAAGAAAGAGGAGGAGGAAGAAGAAGAGGAGGAGGGGGAGGAGGACAAGGAGGAGGAGGAGGAGGTCTGCAGAGCGAGAGGGGGGGACCGGGTGAGGAGGGGAATGCCTGGGTGATGGGGGAGAAGGGGGGAGTGGTCGGGGTGTGTGTGGGGGGGGGGAGAGTTGGCGCGTGTGGCACATTTTTTACCCAAGTTATGTTGACATAAATTTTCAGGCGGAGAACAACACTGGGGCCCCCGGGGGTCTGGCCACACACCAGACAACACTGGGGACCCCTGGGGGTCTGGCCACACACCAGACAACACTAGGGCCCCCGGGGATCCAGCCACACACCAAACAGCATTCGGGGCCCCGGGGGTCTGGCCACACACCAGACAACACTTGGGGACCCCTGGGGGTCTGGCCACACACCAGACAACACTCGGGCCCCCGGGGGTCTGGCCACACAGGAGGCAGCACTGGGGCCCCCCGGGGGTCTGGCCACACACCAGCCAACACTTGGGGCCCCCGGGGGTCTGGCCACACACCAGACAACACTCGGGCCCCCGGGGGTCTGGCCACACAGCAGACAGCACTGGGGCCCCCCGGGGGTCCGACCACACAAAACCCTGCCAATACATCACTGCCAAAGTTTTATTGCGCCATAATGACGTGACTCCACTTTAGCGACATGTGCAGCGCCGACGGCAAGAGGTTGAGGCGGAACTGACCGTTATCGTGGAGATGGGTACTGGCAGGTACCGTGGGTGGGGTACTATTGTGTACCGTGGGATGGGTACTGGCAGGTACCGTGGGTGGGGTACTATTGTGTACCGTGGGATGGGTACTGGCAGGTACCGTGGGTGGGGTACTATTGTGTACCGTGGGATGGGTACTGGCAGGTACCGTGGGTGGGGTACTAGTGTGTACCGTGGGATGGGTACTGGCAGGTACCGTGGGTGGGGTACTAGTGTGTACCGTGGGATGGGTACTGGCAGGTACCGTGGGTGGGGTACTAGTGTGTACCGTGGGATGGGTACTGGCAGGTAACGTGGGTGGGGTACTGGTAGGTATCGTGGGTTGAGTAATGGCTGGACACCGCGGGTTTGTTAAGCCCTCAATTCAGTTAACCCTTTTGGCACCACGGTACGACCCTTGAACACGGCGGTACGACCCTTGAACACGACGGTGCGTCCCTTGGACACGACCGTGGAACGACTTTTGAGTATGACGACCCGGGCACTGACTTCTATCCCTTAAGGGCTTAGGAGAAAATCATAAAAGATACCATACCATACACAAGTGTCATACCATCATGTTCTCGGGTCGTGCAGTCGTGTTCAAGGGTCGTACCGTTGATGCTCACGAGGTGAACACCCCCAACACAACCGAAATGACCACCTTCCAGCGTCCGGAGCCATCAAGCCGAGGGCTCTATCCGCCCGTCGCCGTCCGCGACGCCAGAGGGGACTTAAAAACACTCCCAACAAAAACACACACTAGACACAGTCACAGGAAACCACACTCGTCCAACGTAAACACTCGACACAGACACAAAGAAATCACATACACCCACCCACACTCACACACACACACACACACACACACACACACACACACACACACACACACACACACACACACACACACACACACATCATAACATGTGAGTGAGCAAAACGCCCTGGATGAAGAGGTGTGAGCCCAGCTGGTGGACTCGCTGCTCCTTAACCTCACATCCCGGGAACGTGGGGCCGCACTGACCACAGATCACCGCCACACGTGACGTGAGACGTCCCTGACACGACTTGTGAAACTGCTGACGTCAACCGTAACCAGTCCAACCTCTCACTAGACCAACCAAACCATGAACCCTCCAACCAACCTTTCACCCAACCGACTATGACCCTTCCAACTAACTTCTAGCCAGACCAACCAAACCATGACCCCTCCAACCAACCTCTCGCAAGGAACAACCAAACCATAACCCCTCTAACCAACCTCTCCCAAACCCAACTGTGAACCCTCCAACCAACCTCTCACCAGACAAACCAAGACGTACATCACCTAGACCACCTTGCCCTACCACCAGACACGCACTGTGTTCTGCCCCTTCAGAAGAACATGGCGTTTACTTCACGCCCCGGGCGATCTCTGCAGGAGACAGGGAAGAAAATCTATCTCCATTTACACAGGATGTGTTTACCTATATACATTCCCTCAACCTTTCCCCTCACGCAAACCCGCCGTTTAAATCCAACAGCGCCACCTACGCCTGTCTCGGGGATCCGAGTGTAAAACACCGTCTACACCTGAGCCGTGACGAAAGCACCGTCTACGCCCGTCTCGAGCCCATGACAAAAGAGAGAGAGCCTCCCCCTGTCTCTGGCCAGACGTCCCTCAGAAGCGTGTGCAGTTCCTGGAAGCGAGGGTTATTACCGTCTAAGTATGTCGGCAACCACCGCTTCTGATGGTGATGGTGACACGTCATGTGTGTGTGTGTGTGTGTGTGTGTGTGTGTGTGTGTGTGTGTGTGCGTGTGTGTACGTGTGTGTGTGTGTGTGTGTGTGTGTGTGTATGTGTGTGTGTGTGTGTGTGTCTGTGTGTGTGTGTGTGTGTGTGTGTGTGTGTGTGCGTGTGTGTGTGTGTGTGTGTGTGTGTGTGTTCCCAACCACGCCACCTACGACGAAGGGGCAGCGAACACTTTCAACCACGTCATCTACGGCTACACGGAGGCGGACTCCGCGGGAGCCCTAATCATTGTCATGACCGTGGCAGCCGAGGGGGGAGGTGGGGTACCAGCGTCCACTGTCACACGGGGTAACTCTCCACTGTCACACGGGGTAACTCTCCACGTCACACGGGGTAACTCTCCACTGTCACACGGGGTAACTCTCCACGTCACACGGGGTAACTCTCCACTGTCACACGGGGAAACTCTCCACTGTCACACGGGGTAACTCTCCACGTCACACGGGGTAACTCTCCACTGTCACACGGGGTAACTCTCCATTGTCACACGGGGCAACACTTCGGGTCAGACAGCAGTCAAGTCCCGACACTATTGAGACATTAATGGGTCGTGTGTTGTTCTGTCTGAGGCTGTGTTGAGTGAGGCTGTGTTGCATGAGACTGTGTTGTGTGAGGCTGTGTTGTATGAGGCTGTGTTGTGTGATGCTGTGTTGTGTGAGGCTGTGTTGTATGCGGCTGTGTTGTGTGAGGCTGTGTTGTATGCGGCTGTGTTGTGTGAGGCTGTGTTGTATGAGGCCGTGCTGTGTGATGCTGTGCTGAGTGAGGCTGTGTTGTGTGAGGCTGTGTTGTGTGAGGCTGTGTTGTATGCGGCTGTGTTGTGTGAGGCTGTGTTGTATGAGGCTGTGCTGTGTGATGCTGTGCTGAGTGAGGCTGTGTTGTGTGAGGCTGTGTTGTGTGAGGCTGTGTTGTATGAGGCTGTGCTGTGTGATGCTGTGTTGTGTGAGGCTGTGTTGTATGCGGCTGTGTTGTGTGAGGCTGTGTTGTATGAGGCTGTGCTGTGTGATGCTGTGCTGAGTGAGGCTGTGTTGTATGAGGCTGTGCTGTGTGATGCTGTGTTGTGTGAGGCTGTGTTGTGTGAGGCTGTGTTGCCGTGTGAGGCTGTGCTGCGAGGGGCCGTGCTGCGTGGGGAAGCATGGGCAGCCCAGCAGGGGGCGCGGTTGTCAAGCCTCGCTGCTCTGGTTTATAGCGCTCCTCCCTGACCATGTCAGCCTCCTGCCTGTTGCTGCTTACACGGACGCTCTACGCATGTACATGGCTCGCATGCACATGCTCTCGACACGTACACGGCTTGTGCACACTTTCGCCACGTACGTAGCTCGTGTAAACGTTACAAAACGTGCATGGTTGCGTACATTCCGTTACGTACACGGCCTGTGTGTACGCGATTGACGTTTACATACCCAACAAATGAAGTGCACACATCTAATAACCGAAGTGCACAAACCCAACACGACGTACACACATCCAACATCTAATGTCCACACACCCAACACTTGACACACATTCATCCAATACCTATCGTGCACACATTGAACAACTGTTGCGCACGCGCCGAACACTCTAAAATCATGTGTGCGCAGATGTTGCGTGTTCGAACACTGCGCACAGACTCCACATGGCCGTGCCCATAGAAATGTTCGAGCGATGTACCTCCACAGATTCCCAATTCCTAAAGCGTTATCAACCTCGAACTGAATCTCATCCAGCCTTGAACATCGCGCCATCAAACGCTAGTGTGTGTGTGTGTCACACTCAGAGCCTCTTCGGCTTCAGTAACACACTAACAGCGACTACGATTCGAACCCGTGAGGAAAATCCGAGGGCTGGTGGACCCCCCCCTCCCCTCAAGTCACCTCCGAGAGTTGACTCACGACGGCTGCCGTACTCACAGCCCGGATTCGCACGTCGGAGAGTCCAACACGTGCAGTGGAGTTATGCTAACGTCAAGTGAGGCGCGGCACGGGCCCAAGACGCACGCAGCGCTCAGACGGCGCAGCATTCGTCGGCTGGGGAGACGTTGCGCAGCATATGATCACAGGGAACAGCTGGTGATAAATAGAGCGAGAGGATCTCTTTTGACTGTGGCCGGACGCACGGGTGCGTCGGGCACGAGTCCTTGAAGACAAAGCTATTGCCCCCCTCCCTCTCCTGACCTAACCCTACCCCTCTACCACTACTACTACCCGCCAGACTCTCCTCGAAATGATAATAATAATAATAATAATAATAATAATAATAATGATAATAATAATAATAATAATAATAATAATAATAATAATAATAATAATAATAATAATAATAATAATAATAATAATAATAATAATAATAATAATAATGATAATGATAATAATAATAATAATAATAATAATAATAATAATAATAATAATAATAACAATAATAATAATGATAATGATAATAATAATAATGATAATAATGATAATAATGATAATAATAATAATGATAATAATAATAATAATAATAATAATAATAATAATAATAATAATGATAATAATAATAATAATAATAATAATAATAATAATAATAATAATAATGACAATAACAGTAATGATAATAATGATAATAATAATAATAATAATAATAATAATAATAATAATAATAATAATAACAACAATAATAATAATAATAATAATAATAATAATAATAATAATAATAATAATAATAATAATAATGATAATCATCATCAAAATAATAATGATAATAATCTACTTCTTGAAAAAGCCAGGATACAATCTATCGTCATCTACCTCTTCCTACCAATAGACACAACACCCTCTCTACAGTTCCCTCACCCCTACACCCCAAATAGATCCATAGAACTACAATACAGTCCCCCTAACACCCCAGATAGAGCCAAGATCATCACAATACCCTAACCTTACACCCCAGACAAAGCCAGAAGACCACAACACCTTCCACCGACACCACAGACAGAGTCAGACGATGAGAACATCCTTCCCCCCCTCCCCCCAACACACACACACACACACACACACACACACATATATATACACACACATAGCGGCCGGACACGCCAACAGCTGCACGGGTCAACTACTGCAGCGATCACGAGGCCAGGCGCTGGACCGTGTGTGTGTGTGTGTGTGTGTGTGTGTGTGTGTGTGTGTCTGTCTGTCTGTCTGTCTGTGTATCGCAAGCATGCAACACTTCAATATCCTCCCCCAGTCAACTTATCGGATTCATCACACATAAATTTCCTCAACTGTGCGAGGTACATAGAAAAAACGAAAACTTTCTGACAGGAACAGTAATAATACCCAAACAAAAGCCTCGGCAACCCACACTGGACCACGGTGTGTGTGTGTGTGTGTGTGTGTGTGTGTGTGTGTGTGTGTGTGTGGGTGTGACAAAGAGAATGATACAAAGCTTGATAAGTAAAATGGGATTCCGAATGCCAATATTCCGGAGGAGATAGTACCAAAGAAATGGATATATCTTTTGATATGAGATACAGAGATGTGTCTACTGACCAGCACGTAGGCTACAGCAGATCCTTAGACTAACAACGGCGCTGAAGAGCTACAGAAACATAAGGCTTGGGACAGATGAAGGACAACAGCGGTAGTGCTAAAGAAGAAATGCATAAACAAAAGGAACAATGACTTCAACAGAAGCAACAACGAAAGAAAACATATAAACAATAACAACAATGACTTCAACAGAAGCAACAATGAAACACAACATATAAACAAAAGGAACAATGACTTCAACAGAAGCAACGACGTAAGACAACATATAAACAATAGCAACAATAACTTCAACAGAAGCAACAATGAATTGACACGAAACAACAGTGAAACACAACATATAACCAATAGCAACAATAACTTCAACAGAGGCAACAGCAAAGGACAACATACAAACAAAACAATAACTTGAAGAGAATCAGCAAAAAAAAGACGACATGTAAACAAAAAAAATTGGCAACAAGGAAAGCCCATGGCAACACCATAAACACCACAAAGTACTGAACAAATCACCAGCAACACGTCACCGCCACAACCCACTGTTTAAGAAAACAAAAAAAAAACAAAAAAAAAGACCGGAAGGGAAAGAAATAAGAAGCAAAAAAGAAAAAAAGCCATGAAAATACGGGGAAGGAACGGAAGAAGCACCCCACACACACACACACACACACACACACACACACACACACACGGTATGAACACTCACTACACAATGGACAATCAGTGTGTCTCTCCGGTCAGCGAACTTACACACACACTCACACACACACACACACACACACACACACACACACAGGGGGGGTCACTGACACCACAGCGGCGCCCGCCTCGCTCCGCTAATGGGGGAACGCTTTACATTATATCATTCCGTCCGTACACGCGGAACATCTGGACCGGCGTATGACGGGATAGTAAGGGTGTCGGGGACACGTTTAACGAAAGCTTACCTTCCCTGGCGTTCTTGACCGCCAGCAACCTACCAAACAGGGGACGCTTCCCCGTTAACGGCAACGGGTACAGGAAGATGACAGAGGCAAACTTTCTCTCGCCTCAAAAACACTGATGGACGATGATGAATAGCATCAACGAAAACAACACTAATTACCCTGATAATGATAATGATGATAACTGATAACAGGGACACGACGATTACAGCTTCCCAAAGAAGGATGATAATTGATAAAGGCACCGACTCGACCCCGTAACCACGTCAAGCAACAGAACCTCAGCTACGTCAAGCAACAGAACTCAGCTACGAGAAACGAGCAGCAGAAAACAGAACCGTCATCATCACATCATCATCATCATCATCATCACACGGTCAGAACACAACAGACCAACAACGGTAGAGAACATGTTCCTCTGTTCACAAAAGAACAACAACGGAAGAGAACAGTACCACCAAAGAAATAAAAGACAGCAACGTCTGAGAACCCGATCGTCTGTTCACAACAGGACAGCAACGGAAGAGATGTACACCCCCACCACCACCACCACCACAATCCAATCCTCTCCACCAAACATCAGACCAACACCAGCTGAGGACATGACACACCACTACCACCATCATCTGTATGTAACAAAGGAGTGACGAGCGTGCGTCTGCCCGCGCGCGCGCGTGCGTGCCTGCGTGCGTGCGTGTGCGTGTGTGTGTGTGTGTGTGTGAGCCCAGACTATAAGGAAGCAAGGAGGGAGGGAGAGAGTGAGAGTAAGTGAGGGAGGGAGAGAGGGGGGGAGGGAGGGAGGGAGGGAGGGAGCAAGACACGGCCGGCTTGTACTACTACGCTCCCAGCCAGACAAGACACGATCGCAGACAACAAAGGCGCTGTGTGTGTGTGTGTGTGTGTGTGTGTGTGTGTGTGTGTGTGTGTGTGTGTGTGTGTGTGTGTGGCTGGCCAGCAGTCTGACGCGGCCAATACACACCCTTTCCGTTCAAACCCTCACCCAACCCCTACACCCCAACCCCTACACCCCCAACCCCCCTTTTTTTTTTCCTAGCAATCCCCTTAAACAGGTCTCTGGTGTTACTCTGGAAAATAGCATACAGCCACCGAACCTCGTTAATTACGTCGACAGCATCATTACTCTTGCCTGCAAATCTATATTAAGGGAGAGAGAGAGAGAGAGAGAGAGAGAGAGAGAGAGAGAGAGAGAGAGAGAGAGAGAGAGAGAGAGAGAAATGGTTACACAGACAGACTGACAGATCGATAGACAGACTGACAGACAGATAAGTGTGCGTGTGTGTGTGTGTGTGTGTGTGTGTGTGTGTGTGTGTGTGTGTGTGTGTGTGCGTAACTCCTCACTGCACAATGTTTCATGATCATATTCTAATTCTGGAATGAGACGAAGTTCAGCGGGAAGGCAGCACAGAACAGCACCCCTGGGCCAGGATATTAGCGAACATTAATTGCCTCGAATTGCGTCTGTCCGTATGTTTTGGTCGCACACTAAATTTGGCGTTCAACCTCAGACCTCCGTCGGGTGATGATGCCCCCTACCGGATATTAACCCCCTGGGGGCACGACCAGGACGACCTTTGGGCCGCGACGACGGAACGACCCTTACGTATGATGATGGTGGTGGTCTTGGCCTTTGACCTGGACCTTGAGGGTCGGGTCGAAGGTCTGGATAGCGCAGTTGAGGACGAGATGAAATGGTGGTGGTGAGGACGACAACGATGGTGGTGTTGGTGGTGTTGAGGAAGGAGTGATGGTGAGGAAGGAATGGTGGTGAGGAAGATGGGGAGCGGTTGTAGTGATGATGGTGATCATCCCCGGATGATGAAGGAAAATAGTGACCCTTGGGAATCATCAACGAGGGAGGGTCGTCACCATTACCCAGGTCGCATGTGATAGCCCTGGGTCATCATCCCGGGTCACATGTGGTAGCCCTGGGTCATCATCCCGGGTCACATGTGGTAGCCCTGGGTCATCATCCAAAGTCATGTGGTAGCCCTGGGTCATCATCCAAGGTCATGTGGTAGCCCTGGGTCATCATCCCAGGTCGCATGTGGTAGCCCTGGGTCATCATCCCAGGTCGCATGGCAAAGACGGGGGTCAATGAATTGTCAGGCTTTCAGATCGAGACAACATAATGCCACACGTCACCTGCACTTGCGTGTGGGAGGCAGTACCGCCTCTTCGTAACTGTGAGACTTACCAACTGTTACTGTATCGCCCATTCTCTCAGCAGCAACTCTTGCATCGAGTATCCCTACGTTACTTCAGTCACATCGACCGCAAACTAACCCATATCCCTTGAGCATGACGATGTAGCCCTTAAAGCACAACGTTTGCGACCCTTGAGCACGACGGATGCGGCCCTGGAGCACGACGGATGTGGCCCTTGAGCACGACGGATGTGGCCCTTGAGCACGACGGATGTGGCCCTCGAGCACGACGGATGCGGCCCTTGAGCACAATGGTACGACACTTTACCACGAGGGTAAGCGAGCCCTTGAGCATGATGGCATGGCTTCTCACCCGCTCCTTACCAAGCACGTTCAACAAAAGCCAGTCCCACCCGTACGCATGGGTGGTACAGTCGTGCCCAAAGGTCGTGCCCTTGTGCTCAAGTCATCAGCAACCACAAAGGACGAGAATGAAAGAAAAATCAATCATAAAGGAAGTGAGGGAAGAGGACCGCCTTGCCGCCCCTGACAAAGAAAAAAAAAATATTTCTAAGGGAAGACGAGCAAATTAGACGTCCCTATGTTCACAAAACTACACACGTACCTCTACAGAGGTATAAAAACACCTGTAGAACTGCACAACCTTCATCCTTCTGTAGCCACACACCCTAACTCCACACGCTGATCCACCTCCCAACATCCCATAAACATCACACACTTCAAAACACATGATCAGTACTGTGAGTATATATATATATATATATATATATATATATATATATATATATATATATATATATATATATATATATATATGGAGGTGGGGAACCTATTCATTATCCAGTAATGACCGAGTTTCAGACAGTCAGACACATATTTTAGGCTCCAGGCCACAACTGCCCTTTCCAGGCCGCTCATTACAGCTAATCAGTTGCTAAAATAGGCCGCATCCACTCCTACAGGATGCAACGCCCTACAGTTTTTTCATGTTGCTGACCTTAGTGTATATTACCTGTGTGTGTGTGTGTGTGTGTGTGTGTGTGTGTGTGTGAGGAGAGGCGTGTGTAGTATGAGATAGTGTACGTGGCGAGGGTATGAGAGGCGAGTGTAATGCGAGCCACCATAACCAGCGTAGTGTGTGTGTGTGTGTGTGTGTGTGTGTGTGTGTGGTCACGTGCACCAGTGCTCACCCCCCCCCCCCCCAACACACACACACAACCCCAACACACACCCCGCCCACAACCCCGCCCACGCCACCTGTTTCCTCCAGGATTAACGACGCCGGACCTTCCCTCCCACCACACACCCTGGCCTTCCCTGACGCATCGGACATTACGTCAGGCCCGTCTCAGCCTGGGTCAGCCCTGGGTCACGTCTGGAACCGATGCTGTACGGAAGTGTTGCGACAGCTTCGGTTCTCGGAGCCAGGCCCAAGCACGGACCTGGATTAGCCCTTGCCATGGGGTGGATTTTTTTTCCCCTTCTGCTTATGTCTATTGACATCCTGGCATACTCCAATTTAAAACGAGAGAGAAAAAAACGAAGAAAAAAAATCCTGGAAGGAGGGGGATGGAAGGGAGGGGAGGCGCCGTGGGGAGGGGGGAGGATCGCTTGCTGGCAACCTGTGAACACACTGGCCAGACAGGGCTCGTCCCGCCACCCTTATTGTTGCCAGGGACACCTCCCCCGCCCCCCGTCGTCGGGACCCCGGGACCTTCCCTCCCCCGGGTGGGGAGGGAGTAGTAGTAGGAAGGTTGGGGGCGGGAGAGGGGAGGTGAGGAGACACCGGCTGGAGCGGGACAGACGAGGATAAAAGGGGAAGGGAGGTCGGGTGAGGGGAGGGAGAGACTGGGGAGACAGGGAGCCAACGTGAGCATCTGGAAGGAGCCGGAGGTACACAAGGGAGACGATGATGCTGCCGCCACCAGGCCAGGGAGGAGGGAGGGAGGGACACGAGACGTACAGGACTCTGTGCACGTCAGACACAATGGCGGGAGATGGTGAGTCTGGCGGACGTGTGGGGGTGAGCGAGAGAGTGGCGGAGGAGATATGCGGGGTGAGGGACAAAGTGGGGGAGGAGACATGCGGAGTGAGGGACAGAGTGGGGGAGGAGACATGCAGGGTGAGAGGCAGAGTGGGGGAGGAGACATGCGGGGTGAGGGACAAAGTAGAGGAGGAGACATACGGGGTGAGGGGCAGGGTATGGGAGGAGACATGCGGGGCGAAGGACAAAGAGGAAACGCGTGGGCGATAGAGGGGGAAAAAAGAAGGATGTGCGAGGTAAGGTGTCCTCCCCTCTGAGGAAATATTTTCGAAAACCTCCCCTCTCCGCACGGCAAGAGAGGTCAATGTTTTTCTCCCCCCCTCAACCCCGGCAACAGTCATGGTCTATCTCCACGGCAACAAAGGTCACGTATTCCCCCCTCCCCGACCCTTCAAACCCCGGCAATAGAGGTCATGGTCTCCCCCCACCCCCATCCCGGCAACAGAGGTCACGGTCTTTATTTCCCCCCAACTCCCAACCCCCAAACCCGGCAACAGAGGTCATGGCATCCCCCACCTCTCCTCTTTCCCTCCTCCTCCCCACCCCGGCAACAGAGGTCGTGCTGTACTCGGCCCGAGAGAGATTAATACTTGCCTCCATGGGTCTGCTGCTCGCCGGCTATTAGGACTAATTAAACCGCAAGACAGTGTTGTGAATGCATCATGCACGGCCCCGAACAACGCGGATCTCTTCAGCCTTCAAGATGGTCATTTTTCAGCGCCCCTTATCTATCCATTATCTCCCGAAGACATTCTCTCACATACCTCAATTTATCTTCAATTATCTGCCGAGCTGGCTCTTCGCCGTGCTCGCAGGCCCTCCAGTCTGTGTGTTGCCTATGACGAAAATGCTCCGTGGGGCAGAAACCTGACTGAATACGTTCGAGAGCTGAGATGGTGTCGGGCGGATCCTTCGTACGAGGATGAAGTTTATGTATGCTGAAGGTGGGAACTGGTTACATCATACATCATACATTTATACATGGCAGCCAGATCCTAGATGTGTGCAAATGAGGCCATCCTTCGTTTGTTCCTGACGCCACCTCCCTCTCAGGCGAGGAGAGGCAGTTAGCTACAGGGAGACAACAGGATGAAAGGTACGTACTGTAAGGCGTCTTGAGGTGTGCATACACGATCAATGAGTGTCCTGTTCAGGGCAAGTAAAGCAATGCGCTTAATCCCCTGCTCACACCAGCTTTATACGATGCACCAACACTAATCCCTGGCTCACGATCGTACGATCCTTGAGGACTATTGTAAGACCCTGAGACTGTGAGGGGTCTGATCCTCCCCCGCCCCCCACCCCTCCTGACCTGACCATGATCCCTGAGGGGTCACGTCAGAAGCAAGGTCATCGCACCCGAGGGTAATACCGTCGCACTCAAGGCTTACACGTTCCCGTTGGAAGATCGTATCGTCACGATAACAACGTCGTGTCGTCGAGCAACCAAGGGTAGCGGTACGGCGTCGCACAGTCGAGCTCGGGGTGTCGTACCGTTGCGATCACATCGTCGCACAGTCAGGCTCAGGTGTCGTATCGTCCGCATCACAACGTCGCACAGTCGAGCTCAGGCGTCGTACCGTCGTGATCACAGCGACGCACAGGCGAGGTCAGGTGTCGTGTCGTCCAGCCTAAAGGGGTGAGGCGTCAAGCGCTCAGTGAGTAGTCCCCGTGAGGCGTCACGACTCCTGCAGGAGGTCCTGGGTTCCCTTACCACAGTCGGAGCATTCTTCAGATATTTGCATAATTTGGTTGCGAAAGTTTGAATTAAAATGCTTGTGAAATCTGATGATATCACCAAGGTTTTGGAGTTAGGTTCGATCCCCGCTGCTACCAAGTGAGGTCGCTCGGCAGCAGCTCCGCTCGTTGCCTGGCGCATGATGATCCCAGCTCCCTTCCTGAGGTATGATAATACTTCCCCCTCCCACCACGTGCTGCCTGCCTGCCGGGCTACCTGACATGCCATGAGAGTATGTCCTCCCCGCTGCCTGACGTAAGATGTATTGCTTGTGGTGCCTGACGTAAGACTCTTTCTTTTCTCCCCATCTCCTGATGTGACGTAAGACGGTGAATCCCCTGCGCTGCCTGACGTGCGATGAATCTCCCGTGTTGCCTGAAGTGTGACAAGTTATTCCCCCAACCCCCCCTCTCTCTCCACCCGCCTACTATGTTCACTAAGTTCATCACGTTGCCTGACGTACATAAAAGTTTCCGTCGCTGTCAGACGTGCGATGTAGAAATATTGTTCCCTGCGCCGCCGCCAACATGTCGTAATACCCCGAGGTGCCATTGAGTCTTCACACTGTCTGCAACGAACAGAAATAAGAAAGTATAATAGAGCGTTGAGTTTAAGCCCTTGAGGACAACGGTATGATACAAATGCAACGCCGGTACGAATGAGCACGATGGTACGATCCTTGAGCATGCCGGTACGCTCCTCTGGGGACGACGGAACGATCTCTGAGCACGACGGTACGATCCTTGAGCATGCCGGTACGCTCCTTTGGGGACGACGGTACGATCGTTGAGCACGACGGTACGATCCTTGAGCATGCCGGTACGCTCCTTTGGGGACGACGGTACGATCCTTGAGCATGCCGGTACGCTTCTTTGGGGACGACGGTACGATCCTTGAGCATGAGGGCGCGACCCTCAGGGCATAGTAAGCCTGGCTCTCAGATCTGACCCGTAAGGGCTTCTGAGACTTCTGCACCACCTATATATATAGACTGACGCTTCCTTCCTATACATTTCAGAACTGGTAACTCTCCATGGGAAATCCACAGAACATCAAACCAAGTTCCTCGCCAACTCAGCCATTTTAACTTCTGGCTTTACTCTCTACTTTGCCTGTAATGGCGTACGGCGTCTCAAATCCCCAGGACAAACGGCGCGTGCCGGGGTCTACGGAAAATCGCAGTGCTCTTGTGAATATCATTTTCGTGAGGAAATTGTAAAGTACTTGTTTTATGTAATGTGAGAGTCTGCGACCTGAGTTTTGACTCCATTTCTACGCATGACACGACAATCAGGAGTTTCTGACCAACACACACACACACACACACACACACACACACACACACACACACAGACTGGAACACATACTGACAGACAAGAGCACAGACAGACAGACTGACTGACCGACACGCAGACAGACCTAACCTGTCTTGCCTTCTGCCGTACTAACCAAACCAAAAGGAAGGAGGTGAGGAACGGACATATTACCACATTTCCCAACCTGCTCTGGAGGCACGAAAATGACACTACTGCTACCGCTACCATTTGCTTCTGTCGAAGGTGCAAGGCAGAACAGCTACGGAGGGAGAAGATGAAAGACACGGAGGCGGGAGGCTTGTGGGATGAGGCATGGGGATAGGGGTGTTAGGAGAGGGTAGGGGGGAAGAAAGGTAAGCGCGTTAATTACTGTCAGAGGCTGGCAGGAGTGGTCCAGGGTGGGTGAACACCTGCACACATCACACACACACACACACACACACACACACACACACACAGACACACACACACACACACACAGGGTCAGGCTGGAGGTTATTCACGCCCTCCAAGTCAACCGGAGATGCCAGTGGCTGACCTCGGCCCGTCCTGCATCTTCTCTTGTTTCTTTTTGACCGAGTGTGTGGGAGGGGGATCCTTGAGGGTTCCCGAGGCCAGTGCATGGGACACAGATGATCTGGGTCGATGGCAGGAAACTGGTGGACGTGGGCAGCAGGAGGTCGAAGACTGGTGGCCGAAGATTAAGGACTGTTGGCAGACCGGCGTTCGTGGGCGGCGGACTGGCGAACGGTGTGCAGGAGACGGAGCGGTGGGTTGACGCAGGTGGGTGGGTTAGTAAGGACACAGTGGTAGACAATCGGGTGGGTGGGCGGGCGTGGAGGTGGGCGGCAGACAGTTCCTTGAAGGCTGACGGACGGGCGGCAAGTGAGTTGGCTTTGTCTGCAAACTCTGCTTCTTCCGACTTGACTTGTTAACATGTCGTCGGACATGGTGGTAATTCACGTCGCTACAGGCGCCTCTTCCTTCCCTTCCGTGGTCTACGCTCTACCCCAGGTGTCAGCGATCGACCTGTTGACTCTGTTCGTAGTTCCTCATCAACTAGTTCCCCTCCACTGGATGTTATTGGCTCAGGCTCGCACGATCTAGTGAGGTTCTTTTTGAAAATGTACAAAGGACAAATCTCAAATATTCATGGGCTTCTGCCTCCATGATTTCGGAGTATTACTCTCTCTCTCTCTCTCTCTCTCTCTCTCTCTCTCTCTCTCTCTCTCTCTCTCTCTCTCTCTCTCTCTCTCTGCTTCCTAAAGTAACTACGATTCTTTTTCACTTACTACAACGAAGGATTTCCTTCCTTGTATCCTGCCTAACTCATCAGCCCATAAATCGCCTATCCATCCATCCATTCTTACCTTCTTACCCATCCATCAATCACCCACCTATCCACAAACCCATTCTTTCCCACCCACCATCTCACCAGACACCCCGTTTTGTTTGTTTTTCCTTACCCACCCACGCTTCCACTCTTACTCACTTCCTCTATCCATTCCCCCCTCGACTCATCCACCCAATCAATCCCCAATCCAACATCACCACTGCCACCATTTCCATCTCTTCAGTTCTAATCCAACAATTGTGGGTTTCGATCATGACAAGTGGGAGGGCAACGTACACCACAATCAGCCATCGATTACGTGGGAGACTGAAATACCCTTCACGTCTGCCAGGGAGGAGGAGGAGGAGGAGGAGGGTGTGTGGTCTGTCCTCCCCTGTCCCACCAGAGAGACAGCACCAACCCCCCGTTGCTGAAATCAGCCCCTCCTCCCTCTCTCTCTTTCCCTTCTCCCCCTTCCCAATCCCCTCACTCGATCTGAGCATGTGAGACTATGTGAGCAACAGACGGACGCACTGACTGACAGACGGACGGACGATTCCAGGAGACCGACTGACAAGGCGCACCGTCTTTTGTTTTCAAAAGCGCGGGCGCTTGTCGCTAACCCAGCAACAGTGTGTGTGTGTGTGTGTGTGTGTGTGTGTGTGTGTGTGTGTGTGTGTGTGTCATCGAAACTCAACAACAATATATGATTTATTCTTGGCTACGGTGATGACAGCTAGAGACAGTAGGTTGACGGAAATGAATCAAAGGTAGACGAAAGAAAATGGATGGAAACTAGTGGTGGAACTTCGAGGGGGAACTTAAAGGGATTCACCTAGTCACGAAAAACTTAAACCATTTCCACTCAAACGTCGCGTCTCTCTCTCTCTCTCTCTCTCTCTCTCTCTCTCTCTCTCTCTCTCTCTCTCTCTCTCTCTCTCTCTCTCTCTCTCTCTCTCTCTATTACATGAAATGTGAGAGAGAGAGAGAGAGAGAGAGAGAGAGAGAGAGAGAGAGAGAGAGAGAGAGAGAGAGAGAGAGAGAGAGAGGACAGGGGCTCCTTGGTTCATTATAACCATTTCCCTCCTCCCCTCCCCTCCCCTCCTCCACCTCTCTCAACCCTACCGACCACCCCACCACCCACCCCACCTCCCACGGCAGACATCCGTTCACCTTGTCAATGAACTTCTCACTCCCGAGGTCGGGTCACTGCCGCCTTCACATGTCACACAAGTCGATTCACTGCTGCCTTCACGTCACAGAGGTCGGTTCACCGCTGCCTTCACGTCACAGTCATAAGCACTGCCTTCCCTATTGACCCCAGACGGTGATTCGGTAACGTGCATGACGCTGGTCAAAGGAGAACGGTCCGGCGGTGGTGGTGGGTCTACCAAAATCCGTGATAGCATTGAGGTAGGTAAGACATCAATTTCAGGCGGTCTCAGACCAGATACATGAATGGGCGGGGGGGAAAAAAACAGGGGTGAGAGATATGTCTGTGAGGGGAAACGAGACTTGTATGACCTTCCTCCCAAAAAGGGGCGGAAAACTGAATGATAAGGTCAGAAATTGTCAACGAAACGGCACAAGCAGCAGCAGAAACAAAAAGAACAGCTACATTACAGCAGCGGCAGTAACAGCAGCACCACCAGCTGCTGCACCAACAGCAGCAGCAGCAGCAGGAGCAGCAGCAGCAGCAGAACCGCCACGTCACGTCTCAGGTTGTAAAATACATCGGGTCGACGCCTCGTCATCATGCAAGGTATAATCACGAGAGATAACACCTCAATAAAATGCAATTTGATATTGTTATATCGCTCCTCCTAAACAAGATTTCAAATGGCGAGTCCGGGAGCGGCTTTGGGCTCTGGGGCCTCCCGCACGAAGGACAGACTAGACCGAGACGTGGAGGCTGTCCGGGGCCAGCGCAGCCGGGGCCTACAACCGCCCATCAGGAGAGGACCTCGTGCTCTCCGGATCAAGAGGAACGACGATTAAATCAGGTCCGGAAAGGAGATGAGAAAGGATAAAAAAATTTATATATGAATTCCGGATAAACGACCACTGACATGGCTCAACGCCAGACTCTCGGAGCAATAAAATGAAGGAAAAAAAAAGGGGAAATGTGGACTGAAGATGATCTGTGATAATACAAAAAAAAAACAGGGTACGAATTTACAAATATGGAGAGATAAGACTGTTAGTAGTTGTTTAAGAACGCGGGGAGGCGAGGGTGGGGGAAGGTGAAGCGGGGAGAGAACGGCGGGGGGAGAGGAAGATGAGGAGGTGGGGGTGGTGGTGGGGCGAGCATACATACAGCACCTCCCGGACTCAGAGGAGGGACGGCGACGTCCCTGGCTCTGTGACCAAAACTGTACCGGACGCTGACGTTATAACGACGGCGAGGACTGCATCCGACGGCGTCGCACAGGTCGTCGCGAGCGTAAGGGACGGTCCCCCCCAGCGCCGGTCCTCTCAAGGGACTCTTCCACCACCCCCACCCCTTTCCCCCGCCCCCTACGGCAAGGCTTCCCCCGAGGCAAGACCACCCATCGCTCTGCCAGTCATTGTTTCGTGTCCCACCAATGCAGTCTCCTCACCATGCACGCTATGCTGCAGGTTCAGTGACCTCTCATAATCCATGCATCGGTTCGAATGACCTTCGACAGCTCTGGACGTTGCCTCGATGATCTCCAACAGTTCAGGCATCAGATCAATGACCCCCAACAACTCAGGCATCAAATCAATGACCCCCAACAACCCAGGCATCAGATCAGAGACTTCAAACGGCTCAGACATCAGTTCAATGATCTCCAACAGCTCAGACCGCAGTTCAATGACCTCGAACAGCTCAGACATCAACTCAGTGACTTCAAACGGCTCAGGCATCAGTTCAATGACCTTCCACAGCTCAGGCATCAGTTCAATTATCTCCAACAGCTCAGACATCAGATTAATGGCCTTCAACAGCTTCAATGACCTTCAGCTGCCTCCAGCAGCTCGGACGGCCAGGGAGCCCATCACAAAGCCACAGCTGCCATAAGGCATAAAACTGATAATTCATGTAATGAAAACTAATCATCGTACATCAAACCGTGCATTAAAATGCCACCTGCTTTAATTATACGCCGTAAAGATTCAGTGCCTCGCGAGGTCTCCCTCCCACTTCGTGACTGTCCTCCCCTCCTCTGTTATATCATCCATCCCGTCGGGACCCGGCTTGCATCACCCCGAGGTGGTGGAGGCGACTTTAGATCTAAGGTCCTGCTGCCTGGAGTGAGGTGGCCGAGCAAGGACCAAAAAAAAAAGGGGGGGAGGAGGCGGGGGCTCCTCTGCGGACTGTTAGTCACCTGGTAATACCGTCTCGACCATCAGTTGACAGAGGCTACTCGGGGTGACAGTGTTAAGTTACCACCGTGTGACAGAGGCTACTCGGGGTGACAGTGTTAAGTTACCACCGTGTGACAGAGGCTACTCGGGGTGACAATGTTAAGTTACCACCGTGTGACAGAGGCTACTCGGGGTGACAGTGTTAAGTTACCACCGTGTGACAGAGGCTACTCGGGGTGACAATGTTAAGTTACCACCGTGTGACAGAGGCAACTCGGGGTGACAATGTTAAGTTACCACCGTGTGACAGAGGCTACTCGGGGTGACAGCGTTAAGTGACCACCGTGTGACAGAGGCTACTCGGGGCGACAGTGTTAAGTTACCACCGTGTGACAGAGGCAACTCAGGGTGACAGCGTTAAGTGACCACCGTGTAACACAGTCAACTCCGTAACAAAGCATCTGACCACCATTAAACAGTCACCTCCGCAACGGAGGAACTACCCTCCCTCCCCACAGCAACGTTACCGGACCACGTCACGCACTCTCTTCCCTCAGAAAACGCTCATGAAACTACAAGCAAGACACTTCAAATTTATCTTCGTATATGAGGAAAAAAAATATTGCGCAAAGCAATATTTCAAAACACAAGAGGCACTTTGCTACGTGCCTGAGCCTCCAGTCATGCAGCACTCCTGAGTTATAGCGCTCGAGGAGAGAGAATCTTAATTGATATACACATTCAACGCCAACCACATCCTTCAAAACCTAGTTAGTCGGTCACTTCTACAATGAGTCAACTGTGGTTTGAGTATGAGGTTCCTACCATGAATTGCTCACGAGTTACCGTGGTGACAAGAGTGTCTCCATACACACACACACACACACACACACACACACACACACACACACACACACACAAGACATAAAATGTAAAACGTCCGACATACGCTTGTGTGTACTCGCGGGACTGCTGAATGTTCCACTTTAACAACCTTGTCTCGTACAGATTAGACAAATAGCAAAAAAAAAAAGGAGAGAAAAAAAAACGCTGATCGTGCACTAAGGAAAAACAACCTCCCCTCGACGGAGGATGGAAACAGGGCCGCCCCGTAGCCCGTCGTGTGCTCCATGGGCGGCCCACATCATCGGTAAACTTATACCGGTTTGGACCGGACTGATTCACGTTTTCTTCCGCGTCACGCACTGACCCGATGACCAGAGATTTGGCTGCAGACGTCGGCGCTTTGTTTCTGTGCATCATGCTGCTGACTGTGTCACATTCTCTTAGCTATATCTCAGGGATTCGTAAACAACTATGTATTTAAATATACGTAACCAACACAAACAAACACACACACACACACACACACACACACACACACACAATCAACAGTAACAAACAAGATGAATGTAAACAACCACATGTCAATGTAAAAGGCCACATACGATCAACGTAAACAATCACACTTAAAGAAAATGAGAGGAGACAAGTATTCCTCGTCCAGGGCAAAGGTATCAAATGGAAAACTTCTATAAATGAGCCAAGGTCACAGTCTTCAAGACATCTTTAAGAACAGTTAGCGTATGACTCGGGGCGCTGGGAAGAAGCGGCAGAGGCAAGGGAAGGGAGGGAATAAGTTAGGGAGATGAGGGTGAGAGGTTCCCTCGCACTCCCCCACACCTGCAATGGACACATCACCTCCGTCCTCCACATCTAGCTCCCTCCCTTCAAAAGATCTTCATACTCTTCAGCTCCAGCCAATGTCTGTGTGTTTAACTTTTATGACCCAGTCTAACCACACCCAAACGACCTCTATCATCGACGCGGAATCGTTCAGGGCAGCCGTCCACATCCTCCTCCTTCTGTATATGGTCCTCAATGGCCAATCCTGTCCTATCACGGCCAGGGAGACACACAAGACAGACGTCTCACTACTTCTTCCTTCCTGCACCTGTGATATGCTCAATCAGGTCCTTCCATCTGGTTTCCTTCATTGGGGCCGAGTCAGGTTGCCTATCTGTCGAAACCGACTCTTTTACGGCATCCCTGCCACCCCCTACCGCCATCTCTGCTTATCATTCTGTCTAAATATTTAAGTTCTCTCGACCACTCCGCCTCGTGTATATAATCCAAGCAATTTTCGCGTCACCGCTCACGTCCCTCGGGAAAAAAGAGCAATCATGTTTTTTTTGTTTGCATATATGTTCAGTCACGTCTTGCGCAACTTGCCATGTTCCCCAGCCGTTACCAGCGAGTCTACTGTGGTCACAGTGTAATCCGCGTATAAGTAGCGTTTCGAATCTTTCCTTCCACGTCACTCCTAACCCTTTGAAAACGACGGTACGACCCTGGCCTTTGACCTGACCCTCAACGATGAGGTAAAAGGTTAGGTTGTCACACCCTAGAGGTCGTACCGCCGTGCTCGAGGGGGTCATACTATCGCACTTCGAGGGTCATACCGCCGCGCTCGAGGGGGTCATACTATCGCACTTCGAGGGTAGTACTGTCATGTCTACCGGCTTCATTCTATAGCCAATGACGCACTTCTACTGACCCCGACGACTAGGCCTCTCCGACCCACAGCGGTTGAACGAACGGCCAACCATCTCACAGGGGAGCGTCGACTGTCGCTGGGAGAACGCCACATCCGCCCGGACGAACGGTGATCACAGACGTCGTTTAGAGAAGCTCAGGTGACCCCTGAGGAGCGGCGACAATCAATCTAGTCTGATCTGCCAAGGAAGAAGCACCGGTGTGTGTGTGTGTGTGTGTGTGTGCAGTATGCTCTCATGCAGACGCCCGCCAGACGCCCCTATTGATTATTGCCAGGCATGGGGATGCCCCTGACGTCAGGCACGCCTAGGGGAGGTGGGGAGGGGGAAGGGAGAAGAGAGGTAGCCAACCTGCCTGCCTGCTGGTGGTGGTGGTGGTGGTGGTGTATTGGAGGGGAGAAAGGCATCGTCCACAGTAGTCTGGGAGGCACTGCACACGGTGGTGTTGTGAGGGCACCATGGGATCACCATGCGTGGCTGTGTATGGTGGCAACTCTGCATATCAGCGTGTGAGGATACCTTGCGAGCTATGGCGTCTGGGAGCGGGGGGAGAAAGCTGCTTGAAACTGTGGAAAGGTCATTGTAATACCGTGGAGGGGGTCACTGTGCTATTGGAGATGGGTTATTGCATCACTTCTATGGATGGGTCACTGTATCATCATGGAGAGGTGACTGCATCAGTATGGTGCCTCTTTACGTATGCGGAGGGAGTCGTTTGCATCAAGAGTGGAGCGGTCGTTGCGCCACAGTGAAGGGATCACTGTATGCCTGCGGGGTCACTGTATTACTGTGGCGAGCACTGTTTCAACTACGTTGGCACAGTATGCGGGAGCATAAAAGCTCGGTGAATGGTAGTGTGGTAGAAGCAACGCTCTTGGTTGTGTTTGGGACACCAGGCGTGGTAGCGAGAGCAACCAGCGCTGAGCATGGTTGTGTGGTAGTGGAAGCTATTGACCCTGGGAATGGTTTACGTTGCAGTGACACTAACTGGCACTGAAAATGGTAGTGTGCTAGTGATATCCAATGGCACTAAGCATGTTAGCGTGGCAGTGAAAGCAACTGGTACGGAGCCTGGTGGTAAAAAGCCTCGCTTCCCCAACCATGGGCATCCACACGGGTCTGGAGGAACCATGAATGATGTCAAGAGAGGAGACATGTTCAAGTCATGTGTGGTGACGGTGGTAGCTGGCGGTGGTAGTGACAGAAGGCAGCATTGAGGGTGATGGTGGTGTTGGTGTGTTGGTTGGTGGTAACACAAGGCTCCAGTGGGAGTGGTGGTGGAGTGGGGGAGTGGGTGTTAGTGGTGGCGGTGGTGTTGGCAGTGACACAAGGCAGCAGTGATGAAGGCGGTGGTGACATGGCGGCGGCGGTGGTGGTGGCAGGCAGGCAGGCAGTGCAGGCGGTGTAATGGTAGGTATGACGTCATGTGGTCGGCGGGGGTGGGGAGGGGGGGAACCTCGGGGTGCTTGCCGGCCGGCTGGCTGCCTGGCTGACCATGTGGGGTCGCTCAGGAATGCAACACAACCCCCACCTCTCCTCCCTCTACACCCGCTGCCACCGTCTCGCACTGCATCTGCTCGCTCTAGTAAATAATGTCTACATTAGAGTGAAAGGGAATATTTTGAGGGCAGTGAGGCTGAAAGAGAGCGGCCAGACATTTCCTTGGCAGGGGTTAGTTGGGGTCGAACTGCCAAAGGTTTCCAGTCTCTTAATGTCTGGCCGCTTTATGGCTTGCTTCCCGGTGACCCATGGCCGCTCTGGACGTACCTCTGCCTCGCCACCCGTGGATGCAACTGTACCGAGTTGACACTCCCAATATGGAATGTCAAATGGTGAAGATGGACAAAAAATAAAAGGAAACGGAGTGCAGTATCGTTGGCAAGCGGTGTTGAGTGCAAGTCTTAGATACCTTCCATTGAGAATGCTGCACCGTTACACATAAACATGACATGACATGCAGTGCCTCACACGGTAAATACATTGGAACATACACGTGTTCTTTGTGATCCGTAATTTTGCAACGTAGATAGAAAAAAAAATGCGAGGATCGACCGGGTGTGTGTGTGTAGACAGTCAGTCACTGGGAGGAGGGAGGGTGTTGGTGACCGGCGGGGGAGGCGGGGTGGGTGGATCGCACGGCTGGCAGCGCGGTCACCCGGGCTGGCAATGTGCGCCGGGACCTTGATACACTGTCCCGATATTTATTTCTTTTGTGTACCGCCTCGGTTGCATAATGATGAACCTTTCCGACGCCCCTCGTAAATTTTGGCCCACGGAGTCGCTCATTTCCCCCTCCCCCCACCAGCACACCCCTTAAACTTTCCTCAGCATTTATGATTTCCTGTCTTTTTTTCCTTCTTTCAGAATCATGTCGCGCGTGCAGCGACGGAAAACAACTGGTGACAGGCATATCGTCTGAAGAGGATATATACCACGAGAGAAATATACGAATGGTGCGAGAAAACGACGAACTAACTGTAAACACACACACACACACACACACACACACACACACACACACACACACACTAACTCAGAACACAAATCTAAATAAATAATCCCAAACGTTCTCAGACTTTACATCGAATCTAAACCAAAGGAGAGGAAAGACAAGAGTCTGGCGGTGTCCAGAGAAGAGAGGGAGAACATCAGTGCCTCACCTCGCTGACGAGACCAGGTACACACACACACACACACGGAGAGAAGTACAGGAGACGCGGGGATCGATTCGGGGACAAGAAAGTAGCATACGCCTGCCCGCCGCCCCCGATCAAGCTCCTCATGGTGGTAAGGGCTGGGAATATATATATATATATATATATATATATATATATATATATATATATATATATATATATATATAAAGTCTGGCGTTACAGCCAGTGAGCGAGGGGCAGGCAGATAAGGCAAAAACAATGGGCGTCGCATGACAATATAGGCGGAAGCCCAGGACGTGTTATCAGCCACCCCCTCCCCCTCATCTCCTGCCTCTCTAATGGGCTTTCAAGCTCACCACTTGTTACCTGCATTGACTCTCTCTCTCTCTCTCTCTCTCTCTCTCTCTCTCTCTCTCTCTCTCTCTCTCTCTCTCTCTCTCTCTCTCTCACTGTAGGTGGTAGGCAGCCACCGACCAGGGAGGTTGTACTGGTTCCACCAGCTTGGGCATCGGAAGGGTTAGTGACATGGCTGCGCGGCGGTGATCCAGCACTTCGGGAGCTGTCAAGTTTCTCTC
Organism: Panulirus ornatus; assembly: GCF_036320965.1. Taxonomy (NCBI): domain Eukaryota; kingdom Metazoa; phylum Arthropoda; class Malacostraca; order Decapoda; family Palinuridae; genus Panulirus; species Panulirus ornatus. The sequence continues at coordinate 57,033,855 of NC_092237.1, read as the reverse complement.
CCTTGGCCCAGGTTGGTGTCCTTGTTCTTTCTACCTCGCCCACACTTTGGCTGCTGGCATTCAGTCCACCACATGCATATACAAACCCTCCTGTCACGCACATAACACTCGACAAATACGTAAAGTCACACGACTCTTTTTTTTTTCTTCGTAACTAAATGTTTCAGCGGTAAGCACTATGCGCCGGTCCTACTACCACCTGGCAAAATCTCGTCGAAAGCAATCTTAGGTAAGTATAGCTATACTCTCTCTCTCTCTCTCTCTCTCTCTCTCTCTCTCTCTCTCTCTCTCTCTCTCTCTCTCTCTCTCTCTCTCTCTCTCTCTCTCTCTCGTGAAACGAGCAACTCGTAAGAAAAAAAGACTCGTACTTCCCTCAGTAATGGGACTTCTTTCACGGGAGAGAACAAGTAATTAATTCTCATACCCTTAATTAAGCTTTGCGTGCGTGCGCGTGTGTGTGCGTGTGTCCCACATCCATGACCGGATGTCTTCCGAAGGTGTCCAGTAACTAACTCCTCGAGTGGCATATATCACGACCAAGATTCGAGTCCTCGAGACATCTCCCGCCCAAGCTGCGACGACAGTAACCAGTTATCCTGTACTACAGCGCCATTATTGCTTGGGAGCTTCTCCTCGGGTCTGCTGCTCGTCAGGCACAGAATACTTCAAGGAGAGATTGCAGAACACAAGGGGTAGGAGGGCAGGAGACGATGGCCACCTCGACCATCTAGTACCCTACACCCAGTCCTGACATCTAATTATTCATCTGTCTATGACTACCCCAGGATATCCATTCCTGAAAGTCCCCTGGAATTACTCCAGACACAGAGATTGATTAATACAGATGTAGACAGATAGATTTCAGTCACCTTAGGTTGATACAGGTGCAGTATGATAGATTACAGTGACCCTAGACTGATACAGGTACAGTATGATAGATTACAGTGACCCTAGACTGAGATCGATGCAGACAGATAGATCACAATGACCTTGGATTGATACAGATGTAGACAAGATAGATTTTAGTGACCTTAGACTGATACAGGTGCAGTATGATAGGTTACAGTGACTTTAGACTGATACAGTTGCTGATAGATAGATTACAGTGACCTAAGCACACCCAACACCCAAATACGGCAGACAATCATAAACACCAGATGCACAAATACCATCATAAATCCCACGTGAGGTTCAGAGTACATGATAAACCCTGGCGTCCAGATGAATTCTAACTAGCCTCTGGCTGAGTCGCTGGGGGTCTGTGCTTCCTTGGACTCCGCCGAGGACATGACGGTCTACGTCTGCAGGGAAAGCATCTCAGCCCGGAGAGACCTGCTCCAGCACCCAGGACGATCTCACTGCAGTGAACCGTCATCTCGTCTATACTTTACGAGGTCAGACTCAGAACTGGGATCCGTGGGTATAATGCCGGATGCTAAAAGGTCTTCAAGAATATATCACGGAGCATTCAAAAACAATGTGACCGCCCAGCCCAAGGAGCTTGAACGACTAATTGATATACTAACAGGAGAGATGAGAGACATGAATACAAGGCACGATTACAGAAACATTCAAAAGAAGACTTCACAGGGGGAGGCTGAAATCAGTCCCAGATGAATCCGGAGTTGATGGCTGTGTAATGCAGGTGGGCAGCACAGAGTAACGGCATTATTCATCAGGGCAGCGACGTGAGGCGGGTGCTCTGCGCCATCATCGTCTTAGGTACGTAAAGGTAGAGAGATATATTCTCTCTCTCTCTCTCTCTCTCTCTCTCTCTCTCTCTCTCTCTCTCTCTCTCTCTCTCTCTCTCTCTCTCTCTCCCGGAACCCAGTCAGCACACGGGCATACGTCCACCTCACGTGTATAAAAAAAAAATCGCCGTCCCCTCTCTCTCTCTCTCTCTCTCTCTCTCTCTCTCTCTCTCTCTCTCTCTCTCTCTGTATGTGTGTGTGTGTGTGGGGCGGGAGGGGGGGAGGAGCAGCACCAGGGAAAACAGCAGAAGGAGAAAGAACAACAGAAATAACAGCAGCAGCAGCAGCAGCAGCAGCAGCATGAGACACAAACACTTGGACGTGAGATCATTGACAACCTGGACCACATAGCTGGACGTGTCCCGCTCCACCATGCTGGTCTGGTACCACCAGGGAGATACAAGGGACCACCACGGGGTACCAGGGACCACCAAGGGGATACAAGGGACCACCAGGGGGTACCAGGGACCACCAAGGAGATACAAGGGACCACCACGGGGCACCAGGGACCACCAGGGGGATACAAGGGACCACCACAGGGTACCAGGGACCACCAGGGAGATACAAGGGATCACCACGGGGCACCAGGGACCACCAGGGGGATACAAGGGACCACCACGGGGTACCAGGGACCACCAAGGGGATACAAGGGACCACCACGGGGTACCAGGGACCACCAGGAGGATACAAGGGACCACCACGGGGTACCAGGGACCACCAAGGGGATACAAGGGACCACCAGGGGGTACCAGGGACCACCAAGGGATACAAGGGACCACCACAGGGTACCAGGGACCACCAGGGGGATACAAGGGACCACCACGGGGTACCAGCGACCACCAAGGGTATACAAGGGACCACCACGGGGTACCAGGGACCACCAGGGGGATACAAGGGACCACCACGGGGTACCAGGGTCCACCAGGGGAATACAAGGGACCACCACGGGGTACCAGGGACCACCAAGGGGATACCAGAAACCACTAAGAGGAACCAGGGACTACCAGGAAGTACGAGGGACCACCATGGGGGTACCAAGATCTATCCAGAGGTACAAGAGATCATCAGGGGATTCCAGAGACCACCAGAAGTACCAACAGGGACCACCAGTGGATGCCAGGAACCACAAGCGGATGTCAGGAATCACCAGGGAGAACCAGAAACCAACAGGGGGTACCAGGAACCACCAGGGAGATACCAAGCACCAACACAGAGGGGGGCTGGTAATACCGAGTGCTACCAGGGACTACCAGGGGGATGATACAAGGCAAGATACCAACCACAGCAACCAAACACTGTGCGTGTCAGGCACCATCCAGGAGAAGGGGTTTCCAGACAAGTCAACACGGTACCTGCCACAGGTTCTGGCGCCTGCGCTCCCCCCCCCCCCCCAACCCTCGCCCCCGAGGTACCAGAGGGAAAGAGAGTTAACGATGCATCGTGAGGTCATTCACTTTTTGGTACTGTGGTGGTGGTGGTGGTGGTGGTACAAGGCCCACGATCCCTCCCCCCCAAGCCTTGGGTTAACAAGACGAGAGACGACGAACTTGTCTGAGGGCTGGCGGAAGGTTGGGAGGGCGTGCGAGGCACTGATTAAAACAAGGGTGGGAGTGTCGGAGCCAGGTGTCTCGCGGACGTGGACCGTGTGGATTCCGGGTGGATGGCGCGGGGTGTCTGGGTGAAAACGAGCGGCTGGCTGGCCGGATCAGGTGGATGGGGGAAAAACCCGGGGGGGGGGATGTGTGTGTGTGTGTGTGTGTGTGTGTGTGTGTGTGTGTGTGTGTAAGGATGACGTGGATATGTGGAGAGAAAGTGGGTGTTAGGATGAGAAGGGTGTGGACAAATTTGATGTGCAGGTGGAGCTGATGTGTGCACGGGAAGGTATATTTATTAAGCAGATTTGCTGAAGGAGGTGGACGTGGAGACTGGGTCGATGTGGATGACACGGATGTGTTGTGGGGAGGGGTGTGTGGATGAGAAGGATGTGTAGTGGGAAGAGGTGTGAAGATGAGGTGAATGTGTAGGTGTGTGTGTGTGTGTGTGTGTGTGTGTGTGTATGAGGTGGATGTGTAGAGGGGACGTGTGTGTGTGTGTGTGTGTGTGTGTGTGTGAGACGGTAGGTAGGCAGGGAGGCAGGGAGTGTGGGTGCCCGGAGTGTCCAGTTATGATTGTCTGAGGGTTGCACCAGACAGTCTGGCGGCACGGCGCTTCCAGCCGTATGACGTCTGTCTGGATTCCCAGACACCAAAACAACGAGTAATTTCGGAACGTCACTCACTTCCGTCGACATTATGCTGTGTTAGAATAAATACTCTGCTCACAATCGCATTCTTTACGATCCTGTTCACCTTTCCGAGGTGATTTGCATTGCAGACGATAGACGCTATGTTAAAGCAGGACGATCAAAGGAGATGACATGCTCTGCACTCTATGGGAGAGGGGTAGAGAAATAAGCAGAAAAATAAACAGGTTTGATGAAATGGAGGTGGTATTATTAGTCGGTGAGGGGGGGTTTCCGGACGGCATGCAGTACGATACGTTGGGTGCGAGATGCTGCCGGGCGACCCCCAGCTGATGGCGAGCGACCCTCTGGTTCACTGTGTCGGCTGCTGCCATGTACTTTCCGAAAAAAAAAATATATATATGTGACTTAAAGAAATGGATTTGATAAAGGGAAACAAGATCATGTCAACAGTGATTTTAACAAAATGTTTTTTTTTACCTGCCGCATATATATATATATATATATATATATATATATATATATATATATATATATATATATATATATATATATATATATATATATATATATCTTTCATACTATTCGCAATTTCCCGCGTCAGCGAGGTAGCGTTAAGAACAGAGGACTGGGCCTCTGAGGAAACATCCTCATCTAGCCCACTTCTCTGTTCCTTCCTTTGGAAAGAAAAAAAAAAAAATATATATATATATATATATATATATATATATATATATATATATATATATATATATATATATATATATATATATATATATATTCTCAAGCCACAAGACCTCAGGTGAGTACTGTGGTGGCTAATGAAATTCAGAGCACGTCCACACGACAGAAAATATATTTTGATAGAACTGACGGAAACCCATAGAATTCCATGAATCCCGTGACCTCGGGAGTGGATGTGGGTAAAGGAGGTCGTTTCTTCGTCTGTTCCTGACCCTGGCTGACGCAGAAGACGGCGAACAAGATTATTATTATTATTATTATTATTATTATTATTATTATTATTATTATTATTATTATTATCATCATTATTATTATTATTATTATTATTATTATTATTATTATTATTATTACTATCATTATTAGTATCATTATGTATATTATGGACGTATGTATATACATGTGTATGGGGGTGGGTTGGGCCATTTCTTTCGTCTGTTTCCTTGCGCTACCTCGCAAACGCGGGAGACAGCGACAAAGCAAAAAAAAAAAAAAAAAACATTATTATTATCATTACTATTATTATTATTATTATTATTATTATTATTATTATTATTATTATTATTATTATTATTACTATCATCATCATTATTATCATAATACACACACACACACACACACATATATATATATATATATATATATATATATATATATATATATATATATATATATATATATATATATATATATATATATCGTTGCATTGCCATTCTTAATTCTTAGATAGGTATATTTTTACTCTAGGTGACTCAAGACACGGAACACAGTGTACCATGTGGTCTGGGTACGAAAAAAAAAACATCAGACCATAATTTCTACTGCACGGGAGCCAGTCAGAGACCGGCATATAATCGCCGTTTTGATATTACCATTATAGAAGAGCCAGGTGTATGAGTGGCAGTAGCCAGATATATGATGTGGCCTGATGTGGGATAACTGTCAGATGTGTGTGTGTGTGGTGGAATGAATGTTCACGTACTTGGGTGGGATCAGGTTTGAGGGGAGAATGGTCATGTTTGAGAAGGTGCCGGTGTGTAAGGTGTAAGTGGCCAGGTGTATGGAGTTGTCAGTTGTGAGGGGATGGCCAGGTGTGAGAAGGTAGCCATGTGTAAGGAGGTGGCCAGGCGTGAAGGGAAGGCGAGATGTAAGGGTGTGGCCAGGTGTAAAAAGAGGACCATGTGTGAAGGGGTTACGAGGTGTAAGGGTGTGACCAGGTGTGAAGGAATGGCCAGGACTTGAGGGGGCTAGGCGTGAAAAGGTGCCAGGTGTGTGGAGGTCAAGTGTCACAGGGTACCCGCTGTGAGTGAGAGGCCAGATATGAGGGGGCTCGGGGGTGGTCCGGTGTGAGAGGATGGCCCAGTGTGAGGGATGTCACTAAAGAGATAGCCACGTAAGTGGACCTGGCCAGGTGTATATGGGAGGGGGGGGGGGGATGTTGGACTGATTTTAGGTCGATCAGAAGAAGGGGACAGCCATGCGACTGTGGTCAAGCAGGTGTGAGGGGGAGGCGTGATGTGGTTATGTGAGTGTGAGACAGGTGTGTGAAGTAAAACAGGTGTGAGGAGGTAGTCAGGTGAGTGACGGTCAACTAGACGTGAGGAAGCAGTCAAGTGTGTAAAGGTCAAACCAGGTATGTAAGGGTCAAGCAGGCGTGGTGGGGGCGGCCTGGTTAACAAAACCAACCGGGTGTGTAAGGTCAATCAGGTGTGAGGGGGCGGCCAGGTGTGTAAGGTCAACCAGATGTGAGGGGGCGGCCAGGTATGAGGGAGCGGCCGGGCAGGTGTGGGCAGCCAGCCACGTGGGAGCGGGACTGTGAACACCTCCCACTTCCACACTGGCCGGGAGGGTCATGCCTGGTCACACTGGAACCCTCCCTCCTCCCTTCGGGTCACCCTGGGTCACACTACCCCTCCGCTGGCGACCTTGGGTCACGCTACCCCTCAAGACCCTGTTCGCTGACGCCTTGTTCAGTGTACTTTGGCAAACTGTTGTTCTGTACGCTGCAGTATCAGGGTTCTGTTGTTATACTGATGGGTGTCAGGGTTCTGTTGTCAGAACGGTGGGTGACAGTTCAGCTGTTACTGTGGGATGCCAGAGCTCTGCTGTAACACTACTACTGTGACACAGTTCTGCTGTTACTCTAGGAAGCCATCGTGGTTCTCCCGTTATACTCTCGTTACACAGTGCGCGCCCATCAAGGGTTCTGCCCGTTCATCACGGTACCGCTGATCAGAACACGACAGTGACATTACACTGCAGTGCCTACAGTGCAATGCCGCCTCAATCCTTATACATACACACACACACACACACACACACACACACACACACACATATATATATATATATATATATATATATATATATATATATATATATATATATATATATATATATATATATATATATATATATATATATACACATATATATATACACATATATATATATTATACCTCATTCAGCACTTCCAATCCCCCGTCCTCTCTCTCTCTCTCTCTCTCTCTCTCTCTCTCTCTCTCTCTCTCTCTCTCTCTCAACCGTTCTTCCTCCTCAGCACCAGCTTTCAGGACCCCACCAGCCACCCGTCCTTCCTCAGCAACTCATTCCTGGCTTTAGTCACCTCCTGATGGTGAGGTCACACCACTCAGTCTCTCCACTAACAAGATTCATAGACTAATTGCTAGTTAGCCCGCCAGTGTTGCCAGACGCTTCCCCAATCCTAAGCATCAGTGATGCCAGACACTGCCCACATTCCTCGGCACCCAAACAAACCAATCCTCAACCCCTCCACCTCTCTCTCTCTCTCTCTCTCTTCTCTCTCTCTCTTCTCTCTCTCTCTCTCTCTCTCTCTCTCTCTCTCTCTCTCTCTCTCTCTCTTCTCTCTCTCTCTCTCTCTCTCTCTCTCTCTCTCTCTCTCTCTCTCTCTCTCTCTCTTCTCTCTCTCTCTCTCTCTCTCTCTCTCTCTCTCTCTCTCTCTCTCTCTCTCTCTCTCTCTCTCCTATAATCATCACTGCATTTCTCACACGGAAAGCATCCTCGCCATATTTAAAACCCAGGACGCTATTCTTCTCATTTCCAATATTATCATCAATGAAAAAAAAAATCAATTTTGGCTCTACTCAAGCCTGGATCGCGTAATGTCATGAATATAGTCAGCAATGGTATTCTGTGGTGTTCCCCACACACAATCATGTTCATCTTCCAGGTACACACACACACACACACACACACACACACACACACACACACATTATAGAACACTGAATTCACCAAGAGACAAGTGCCACGGGGGTACTTAAACGCGCCTCTTCGCTATCAAAGAGATGCGCAGGTGAGAGGCTGCCTCTCGCTCACCTGGCCAACACAGCCTGGCGGCCATATTGGAACACCCCCATCATCCCCCCCCCCCCCCCCCCCCCCCGCTCCCCATCGGCATGAAGAAGGGGAAGCTGACGACAGACCGTCATGCACGGACCACTGCTGACACTTTTCTCGGTCTCAAAGACACGGCGGTGTCAAAGGAGGAGGAGGAGAAATTGGGGAAAAGCTTCTCCCAGACAGACGACAGACAAGGCTAAGGCAACAGACGACAGACAACAGACAAAGCTGCGACAAACAGACGACGGACAACAGACAAAGCTGCGACAAACAGACGACGGACAACAGACAAAGCTGCGACAGACAGACGACAGACAACAGACAAGGCTGCGACAAACAGACGACGGACAACAGACAAAGCTGCGACAAACAGACGACGGTCAACAGACAAAGCTGCGACAAACAGACGACGGTCAACAGACAAAGCTGCGACAAACAGACGACGGTCAACGGACAAAGCTGCGACAAACAGACGACGGTCAACAGACAAAGCTGCGACAAACAGACGACGGACAACAGACAAAGCTGCGACAAACAGACGACGGACGCAGGATAGCGACAATGGGTCCAGAGGCGAGACCAGTAAGAAGAAAAGGCAAAGAATACAAGCACATCTGGAGCCATGTGGCCAGTGACACCAGCATTATAAATACAGAACCTCTCCTGGCGTCCAGAGCCGATGGACATTGTGAACACCTGACGGAGGTGCCGCTTCCGCGACACAGTGCAAAGCAAATAGAAAGAAAAAAAAAAAAGATATACAAAACCAGCGTCTAGACTTGATTTTTTGTGGCAGTAAGCACAAGAGGATTCCTGGCTAGCAAGTGCATGCACGCAGACACTGGCAAGTGCATGGACACACACACACACACACTCACAGGCAAGTGCATGGACACACCCACACAAGGGCAAGTGCATGGAGACACTCACACAAGGGCAAGTGCATGGACACACCCACAAGGGCAAGTGCATGGGCACGCAGACAATGGCAAGTGCATGCACCCACACACAGGCAATTGCATGGACACTCACACGGGCAAGTGCATGCACGCACACACGAGAAAGTGTATGCACTTGCATATCAGCAAGTGAATCGATGCACACAGGAGAGTGCACACGCGCGCGCACGCACACACACACACACACACACACACACACACACACACACACACACACACACACACACACACACACAGGCGGGACCTGCCAGCCTGCCTGGTTCACCCACCTGCCGTCTGCTTGTTGAGGATCGAGTTCACTTGTCATGGGCCTGGCTCTCTCTCTCTCTCTCTCTCTCTCTCTCTCTCTCTCTCTCTCTCTCTCTCTCTCTCTCTCTCTCTCTCTCTCTCTCTCCTGGGCAGTCACCGGCAAGGAAGGTGGTACTATCGCCTGGGCATAAGTGGGGGTGTTAGTGACGGCGGCGCAGTAAGCCAGCACTATAGTGGCTGTCAAGTTCCTCTCCCTGGCCTAGGTCACTGTTCTTGCATTCTTTTTCTTTCTCTCTCTCTCTCCAAACCTCACACGTGGGTTGCTGGCATTCAGTCCACAAACACACACACCCACACACACACACTTGTCTCACACATACCACTCGACAATATGTAACTCACACGACTTTAGTCTTAGCTCTAAATTCTCTTGCGGTGAGCGCCACGCGCTAGCCCTGCCTTTTGGCAGAGCCTTGTTGTAGGTAACCAGGGGGAACTCTCTTGTTTTGCTCGTTGAGGCTAATACTCCCACATGGCCTTGGGCTATTAACCCACGTGGGAAACGCATCATCTATCCTCGAGACAAGTTATCATAAAAAGAAAATGATAATGCAAAAGTATTTGTTTTTAAAGACGGTCGACACGACAGGGAGAAAAAACATATCCTAACCACGACCACCTTGCGTGGAAGGGGAGATCAGTAAGGTATGTATGAGTGGGGGAAAAAAAAAAAAAGATCCAATACCAATTAACTTGAGCTTCTCGTGTGCCTGAATATTACGGGCGGGAAAGGTTATATTGGAAGGGGAAACTTCCACAGCT
>NC_092237.1:56988707-57018707 GCF_036320965.1 Panulirus ornatus | reverse complement strand
TGGGTATGATTGGCTTACAATCATACCCCTGGCCCGTACCGCCGTACTCTTGGGTCGTTCATCGTGTCGTGCTGCTCAAGGTTCTCGTCTTCGTGCTCAAGGATCGTACCGTCGCGCTCAAGTGCATGTAACGTCGGCCCAAAGGAGTTAGACATGTCTTTAACCATCTCTGCACATATGAATTTTCTCTGATATTTCCTTCATTTCGCCGTACAAGATCCAACCGTCATAAAACAAACGTGCTCTGACAAGCCTTTGTTTTGAACTTTTTTCTGAACTCTTTTCCGGAAAATTTTTTTCTGTTCTAAACTTTTTGTTTCTGTTCTTTTCTAAGAAAAAAAAAAAAGAAAAAATAAGGTTTCTGCGCCTTATTTTTTTCTTGACTTTTATCCCAATTTTTTCCGTCTAAACTTTCGTGTTCAGTTGAATTTTTCAGACTGAACTTTATTTATAAACTCCTATACTCTTAGTGTTGACCAGCGTCACTGAAAAAAGGTGTCTGCTGTATTAGTCCACGTACATCCTTTTCACCAGACACTTCGTCATCTTAAACAAACCATACAAATATATCTCAAAAAGCCCCATATATATATATATATATATATATATATATATATATATATATATATATATATATATATATATATATATATATATTCCTATTTTGGAAAGGATCGCAATTTAGCGCGCAATCAAGTATATGAAATGAAACACGATAAGTTCCCAAGTGCACTTTCGTGTAATAATTACATCATCAGGGTATATATATATATATATATATATATATATATATATATATATATATATATATATATATATATATATATATATATATATATAATGTGTGTGTGCGCATGTGTCAAGGTGGGTCTCTCAAACATGTCTCACTGTATATGACTGCTGATGCCAGCAGTCATGTGTTTCTTGCAGGTTGTTCTGAACTCGTCTAATGATTCTCTTATACTGCTCACGCAGGTTACCAATAAGCTGGCTTAAGTTCAGAGAGAGAGAGAGAGAGAGAGAGAGAGAGAGAGAGGTTACATGGGGGAGGGAGGGAGGGTGAGTGAAAACGGTAGCCAGAGGGAGAAAGATTGTCTTTGTAAGTGCAACCTGTGTGACGTCACAGGAGTGGGGCCCCAGGAAACCTCGCCTGGCCCCGTGATCCCTGAAGAACCTCATGAACCCTCTTCCCCCGTGAGCCTCGGCAGGCTTCAGGAACCCTTTGTTGTCCCTGAGAACCCCGATTGAACCCGCTAAACCCCAGCTGGACCCCTGAACTTCAGTTAGCCCCGTGAACCCTAGCTAACCCCTGGGTGACCCCGTGAACCCCCGGTTGAACTCATGAACCCCCGAAGCTTCCCCCCTTGAACCCCCCTCGGGTGGATCCACGAACACCCCCAGAGCTGGCCCCATGAACCTACGATAATTACCATGAAGATGCTACCCACAGGTAGAGCTAGACGCCAGCGGCAGTAGTTAGTGTCATATCATATTTTACCTCTTACGGCAGGACGTTGCGACCCCTCGACCTGACCTCTGAGGGTCAATTTGGAGATTACTTCATAATACCCAAGGGTCGCAACCGCCATGCTGCAGGGTCACACCACAACTGTTGTCGGATCACAACCCCCACATCCCCCACACACAAGGTCCAATATCCAAATGTGAGAAAGCCTTGTGGCACACAGGACCTCCGTGAGTCCAATATCTAAGTGTGCGAAAGCCATGTGGCACAGGGGCACCTCCGTGAGTCCAATATCCAAGTGCGTGAAAGCCTTGTGGCACAGGGAGACCTCCGTGAGTCCAATATCCATGTGTGTGAAAGCCGTGTGGCACTGGGGCACCTTTGTGAATCCAATATCTAAGTGTGCGAAAGCCGTGTGGCACAGAGGCACCTTCGTGAGTCCCATATCCAGGTGTGTGAAAGCCGTGTGGCACTGGGACACCTTTGTGAGTCCAATATCTAAGTGTGCGAAAGCCGTGTGGCACAGGGGCACCTTCGTGAGTCCCATATCCAGGTGTGTGAAAGCCTTGTGGCACAGGAGGACCCTCGTGAGCCACCCTTCTCCTCCCACACCCACTCGCCCCCCTCAAAAAAAACACACACACGGTAGCAAATTATTCCGGTACAGGTAAACACGGCCGTCCTTCTGGAAACTTGGCCCAACTACTTCATAACGAAATTAAACAACAAGCACACGAGGCGACCTTGAAGGGGGCCCCCACCGTGGCCAGCCAGGCTGGAATACGTGATACCCCGAGAGGCGAGGAGTCGTCGTCCACCCCCTCCCCCCACAGCCCAGCCAACATCCAGTCAATGCTCCCGCCTCAGTCAGGTGGTCTTTAAATGACCTCTGACCCCTTGACACACAGGTCAGTAACCCCGGTAGCGATCTGTTCGGCTTCAAAGGAAGAGTTCGCGGCAGTATCCCGCCCCAGCGCCGATAACACAATCTCCAGACCCCCTCAAGGGTTCTCTCACCTGGCCTGTCCAATCTCCCTTTTCCTTCTTTCTCCCTTTCCCTCCTTCCCACTCTCCCTCTCCTCTCTCTTTCTCCGGGATGCAAATCCTCTCGCCAGGAGCGGCGGAGGGAGAGGAGGGAGAAAGAGAGAGAGAGAGGGAGGGAGGGGGGAAGGGGTGCGGGGCGACCTGTTGCTCTCGTGACCTCTAACCCGGGAGCTGACCCGTCGTGCCTGGAATGAGGCGGGTGACCTACCTTGTGCTTGGGCGGGTGCTAGGGTTGCGAGGGCGGTGGGTGGCACATGGTCGGTGTTGTTGGTGGGTGGGTCGAGCAGCATGACTGTGGGCGGGGCGCATGGCTCACTCCGCCCACGCCCACCTTGCCTTCCTCCTCCTCCTCCTGCTGCTGCTGCTGCTCCTCCTCCTCCTCCTCCTTCTCCTCCTCCTTCTGCTGTGGCCGCGCCGAGCACCAGTAATCCTCCGTCACCTTTCTCTACTCCTTCTCCCCCCGTATTCACTGCCCCAGCTCCCTCTCCTCTCTCTCCCTCCTGCACCAGCACTCTGCCTCCCCTCCGGCCACCTAAGAGTGTTGGCAGCGACGCTTCCTTCCTCCTCCTCCTCCCCCCTCGGTGTGGCACTGTGCTGCTGCTGTTACAAGGGCCCGTGGCACGGCTCCTCCGCTCCTGTTGGCTGCATTGGGAGCACCCGCTGCCTCTGCTACTGCCGCTGCCACTACAGTCGCTACTGCTGCCCACCACCAACACCAGTATCAATAAGAACAGCAGACACAGCAGCAGAAACAGCAGCAGAAGGAGCAGCAGCAGAAGGAGGAGGGGAGGAGGAGAGGTTCTGCACCACTTGGACACTGCGAGAGGCAGGCGGAGGTGGAGGGTGAGGCAGAGGCCGCTCTGCACGACACGAGGGTATACACACAGGCACCCACTCAGGGCTGCACGATGCCGACCGGCCAGGACACACAGCGCGCGTGGCCGGCCGTCACTGCTGTACCAGACGACTGCCGCTCCCGACTTGCTGGAGCTGGTGGTGGTGGTGGCGGTGGTGGTGGTGGTGGCAGCGACGGCGGCTGGTGGTGGTGGTGGTGGCGGCGGCGGCGGCGGGTGGCGCGTACTGTTGCCAAAATACGGGGCTTTCCCCTATTCTTACAGCTGGTGGACCACCTGTGGAGGGAGGTGGGTGCTTCTTGCGGCCGTCGGAGCCAGCAGCCGGCCGCGCCGCGCCGCGCCGCGCCTTCTGGAGGCGCCATGACATCGCGGGGGGAAAGGCAAGCCCTCTTGGGGGAAGGGGGACAGCGGCAGGTGTGTACCGCCACATATAAGTTGGGGACAGACGAGTGTTTTTCGTGAGGGGCTGGTGAGAGAGTGTGTTTGTGAGTGAGTGAGTGTGTGCGTGTCTGTGCGAGTGCCGCGAGGGAGGGAAGCCAGGAACAAGCACCGGCGCACACACACTAACACACTCACGCTCAGAAATAGCCCCTCCGCCTGCCACACACCTCGAGCATTTGCATATATGTCTGGGCTGAGGGGGCGCCCCTGCACACACACCCACCGGGGCAGTGTTACGTTAGTTGGGTCTGGCTGGGGTCTGGTGGTGCCGCCCCCCGCGCCACACCCCTGGTCTTGATGGCTGGGTCTGGCTTGGGTGCCGCTCCTCGCCCCTCTCCCCCTCTCCCCCCCCAACCCCGCGCCACACCCCCTGGTCTTTGATCAGAGTTACGTCGCTGGGGTCTGGCCGCACCCCCGCTGTCTCTGCCAGCCCCAGGTACATTCTTAACTTCTGTACCTCAATCGGTACGGATTTTAAACCCCCCACCCCTCCACCCCAACCCCGCGTACCACACACGGTACGTCTTTAACCCCCTGTACCACACACAGTACGTCTTGAACCTTGTGCCACACACAGTACGTATTGAACCTTGTACCACACACAGTAAGTCTTGACCCGAGTAACGGAGACATCAAGAGACGACCCCACGCAACACACTCACTACAACAACAAACCATCATAAATACACACACACACACACACACACACACACACACACACACACACACACACACACATACACAACAGATGTATCGGCAATCGAACTCAAAAAAAGGGACTCCAGTGACGTAATGGTTAGCGTCGCTGATCATGAGTCACGCACAGGTCCACCCAGGTTCAAATCCCAGAAGCGACAGTCGGCCTACAGCCAACGCAGCTGTTCATCCTCCCTTCGGGGTCTGGTGGATGAATGGGTACCTAGCTTAGACTGGAGTGTATGTGTTATGTGTTGTGTGTGTGTGTGTGTGTGTGTGTGTGTGTGTGTGTGTGTGTGTGTGTGTACGCACGAGAGTAAAAACATGGTACATACAACCGATGTTGTGCTGAATCTGTTCAATGGCAGGGTGTCAGAAATAGGGTGTTTGGGCGTGGGCGAAACAGTTAGTCCAGGGCTGAGACATCACGTTGTGGGAAATCAGCCAATGAAGTCCCTGAGCGACATGACATTATGGGACATCAGTCACTAAGGTCTCAACGAGACATCCCGTTGAGGGACATCGAAAGAACCCAACAGTCTGCGTTCATCTACATCGATTACAGATGTACCAGCCAGACCTCAGCATGAGAGGTCAGTTATCAATGTCCCAATGAGAGAGAGAGAGAGAGAGAGAGAGAGAGAGAGAGAGAGAGAGAGAGAGAGAGAGAGAGAGAGAGAGAGACTGGTTATAACGCGTCGGTCACTGCTGTCCCGTCGCGACTTCCCGTTACGGGACATCAGTCAACGGAACGACGGCGCTGAGGGACATCAATTGTTCACTGTCACACGGTGTCCCGGGACAGTAATCCATCACCGACGCAACACGGGGCGGGACATTAATCATTGATCGGCATATCCGCTGTAGGGGTGGATGGGTGGGTGGGTGGTGCTAGGGGGCGGGCGGCGGCGGCGGCACGCCAATGGTCCTTCAACAACAACAACACACACACACACACACGGCCCAGCGAAATGAAATCCATTCAGTGGGGGATTTCTTCTGTCAAAAAAAAAGGGGGGAGGGAGAGGCAGGCCTGGGGCTTTGAATCTCTCTCTCTGTCTGTCTGTCTGTCTCTCTCTCTCTCTCTCTCTCTCTCTCTCTCTCTCTCTCTCTCTCTCTCTCTCTCTCTCGTTCCGACACCCATCATTTTCTTTCCCCTCACCCGTACGAAAACAACTAATCCAGATCCCCGCAAAAGCCGTTCTCCACGCTCGAGCGTTGTGAGATCGTGAGGAATTCGCAAGACACGGTCAGACTCCCGGGAGGGTACAGTGAAAGCAGAGAGAGAGAGAGAGAGAGAGAGAGAGAGAGAGAGAGAGAGAGAGAGAGAGAGAGAGAGAGAGAGAGAGAGAGGTGTTCGCCTGGACATATTTTCTCTCCCCCCCCTCCCTTTTGCTGATTGCTTGCTGAAAAGCCCCTTCAGCGCGGGAGATGCTGTGTTGCACGGCGTTATGATAATTAGAAAGTCTTCCAACTGTTCACTGCACTGTAATAAAAACTCGTTGGTTTAACGCTATTACCCATAATGACTTCCAGCGTGTGTGTGTGTTTGTGTGTAGTGTGCTAAGGGGAGAGAGTCTCACACTTTGTGTTGCCCCGTTCTGAACCCTGTATATATATGTTCCATGTCTTTACTCATATATATATATATATATATATATATATATATATATATATATATATATATATATATATATATATATATATATATATATATATATACTGGAGGGTGAATGACGTGCACGGGATAGAATGAATTGGAACGAGGTGGTGTACAAGGGTCGATGTGCTGTCATGGGACTTAACCAGGGCTATAGAGGCGTCAGGTGTAAACTATGGAAATGTATGTTAGCCCTGGTTATAGAGAGAGAGCTATGATTCCGTCGTATTACACATAGAGCTAGACAATGGATGTGAGCGGATGCGGCCTTTCTTCGTGTGTTCTTGACGCTACCTTGCTACCATGGGAAACGGTGATAAAGTATGAGAGAGAGAGAGAGAGAGAGAGAGAGAGAGAGAGAGAGAGAGAGAGAGAGAGAGAGAGAGAGAGAGAGAGAGAGAGAGAAGGAGAGAGGGAAAGAGACAGACAGACAGACAGACAGACAGACAGACAGAAACAAACAGACAGACAGAAACAAACAGACAGACAGACAGACAAACAGATGAAAATACATAGATAAAGTGATAGCTAGTTACACTAGCTATATCATCACTGTGCTCTAAGCTCACACACACACACACACACACACACACACACACACACACACACACACACACACACCAAGCAATCTCTTCGACAACACCACCAGCGGCAATCCCTTTGCGTCAGACAGATTCAGCGTCCAGACCTGCAGTAACGGACTGAAGGGAATATAACACGAACGTGGGCGACAGAAAACTCTTCTCGTCAGTGCGAGGAGAAACAATACACTGAAATCAAGGTGAGACACATTCTTCACTGGTAACAAACTATCAGTAAGTAAGCTTGTTCACGAGGGATAACCACACAATACCTTTAAAATCAAGGCTAGACAAACACTTCTGTGATGGCAGTTATCAGTATATGAGAATATGGAAGAAACATAAACACACGTTCATCCTTCCCGTCTACATATAAAAAAGCCTCAGCTTCTGCCCTTTCACATCCAAGCCTCCTCCTCCTCCTTTCCCTCCTCCTCCCACGGAGCATCCAGCGGCTTCGGAAATTCATTAGGTCATTATTTCACATACTCACT
Organism: Panulirus ornatus; assembly: GCF_036320965.1. Classification (NCBI taxonomy): domain Eukaryota; kingdom Metazoa; phylum Arthropoda; class Malacostraca; order Decapoda; family Palinuridae; genus Panulirus; species Panulirus ornatus. Next base: position 57,011,472 of record NC_092237.1, on the reverse strand, counting down.
TTCCTGCAGAACGTCCACGTCGGCAGACTCTACACTACCTGACGCGTGTTCTCGGCTTCTTTACTCGCATGCTGTTGCTCCTGAGGGATGGTTGAGTGGGTAGGAACCTTCTCCCTACGCTACCTTGACTCTGTTCCAAACAGCATCAAGGGCCGCTTGCATCGTGTAAGTGTAATGGGGTATGACAGTTCATCCTTAGCTCCTGGGTTTTAGGGGATATTAAGGACAAGCAACCGATCAAATAGCGTTAGTCTAGGCCATAAGACGATCCCTGTTCTCAGGAAGATGACCTCGTGATGGTCCGCCAGGTCTGCTGTTATCTGCCCTCCCCGTGACACGCCGCAGGTTCGACTCCATACAACGACATACACTCACGACAACACTCGAGGTTTTGAGTCAACACTTGGATCATCGCCTGTCTGTCTGCTTGCCTGCTCGGCCCTCCGACCCTCCTCCCTGGCGTCGAGCTAACGGACAGGACTGGGAGCTTCCTGTCGTTGTTTATACGGCGCTGAAGTGCCCAGAGGAGAGGGTGGCGACTCCTCAGAGGTGACATTTTTCATCCTGATCCGCTTGGGCAAGCGTCTCACAGTGGTGGTGGTGGTGGCTACATCCGGGTGCACGATACTCTCAGCGCCTCCCTCCTCTCCCTCCCTTCCTCCCTCACCCCCACACGCCACAATGGACAAGACTCAGGCGTTGGTGTAATAAGAGCTGTAACGGAAGCCATGCTGCATGGCTGCCTTCCCGATGCAGTCACTTGCGACCAACCCTCTTGCCTCTTGCTTGTGGTTCTCGGTATTCTCGTGTCATGTGATGTTGCAATGCCGTGTTGTTCATCGTCTGCTGCTCTTTTTCTTTTTTTTTTTTTAAAGTTGGACAGACTCAGTATACACCAGTATGACGAGACACACCGACGACACACACTCACGACACACTCTAGTATGAAGGTGTGCACCCTGGACACACTCCAGTATGACCACATACACACCTGGCACACTATATTGAGACCACATACACCTCTGGCACACTCCAGTATGGAGATATACACCCACACCTCACTTCAGTATGACGAAGCACAGGCATGACACACCAGCAATATATTTTTCTTTCTGATTTCATTGAGAGTAATTTAAGGAAAAACTTCAGCACTTCAGGAAATAATGTTATTTACGTAAACTTGCTACATTATCATTATCATTCGTTATTATTATTATTATCATTATTATTATTATTATTATTATTATTATTATTATTATTATTATTACTATTATTATTATCATTATTATTATTATTATTATTATTATTATTATTATTATTATTATTACTATTATTATCATTATTATTATTATAATCAACATTATTACTACTATAATTATCATCATTATTATAATCATTATCATTATCATCATTATCATTATCATCATCATTATTATTATTATCATTATCATTATTATTATTATTATTATTATCATTATTATTATTATCATTATTATTATTATTATTATTAGTTACAGTCCACAAACCAATTTGTCGTTAACAAACACGTGCTCAACACACAGGCTTCCCCAGTGTTTCAACGCACATGCCACAACCTTCGAGGATGCAACCCCTCCCCCCAAGACCTGCCATATCCCCTCGTCTGAAGTCTTTTACTGAGTCCTTGATCTTCAAGTATTGTGTGTCTAATACTCTCTCTCTCTCTCTCTCTCTCTCTCTCTCTCTCTCTCTCTCTCTCTCTCTCTCTCTCTCTCTCTCTCTCTCTCTCTCTCTCTCTCTCTCTCTCTCTCTCTCTCTCTCTCTCACACACACACACACACACACACATATAGCTTAGAGAACTTCGAAAGTTTGGAGACACACAACAACTTGGAAATCATATTTGCCTTCGCTTGTGCAGGGGGACGGATATTGCAGTGATCCGAACCCGTTTTAATAAGACATGAAATAAGCTAAAGGAACTGAAGGAAATTCATCAAAATAACTAATTAGGAAGTCGAGAGGATTCTGCATATGGTAGCCTTTATGTTAATGGAGTTTTAATCACCCTGGTGGATCCCCTCCGAGAAAGTAATGCCATGTTGCTGGTATACCTTGCTATACTTTGCTCAGTTTTCACACAAATGTGACGCACGATTGAGTCGGGTGTCACTATACATCAGTACACGAGTTATGATAAAGTTCCTTTATCTGGGTCTGTCACTATAATAAAGTTCCTTTATCTGGGTCTGTCACTATGATAAAGTTCCTTTATCTGGGTCTGTCACTATAATAAAGTTCCTTTATCTGGGTCTGTCACTATGATAAAGTTCCTTTATCTGGGTCTGTCACTATAATAAAGTTCCTTTATCTGGGTCTGTCACTATGATAAAGTTCCTTTATCTGGGTCTGTCACTATAATAAAGTTCCTTTATCTGGGTCTGTCACTATAATAAAGTTCCTTTATCTGGGTCTGTCACTATAATAAAGTTCCTTTATCTGGGTCTGTCACTATAATAAAGTTCCTTTATCTGGGTCTGTCACTATAATAAAGTTCCTTTATCTGGGTCTGTCACTATGATAAAGTTCCTTTATCTGGGTCTGTCACTATAATAAAGTTCCTTTATCTGGGTCTGTCACTATGATAAAGTCTATAATAAAGTTTCTTTATCTGGATCTGTCGCTATAACCCGGCTTAAACGCTCTAAGTTCCTTTCACCGACAAATAGAAAAAAGGGGTCGAAACGGAATATCCCCCCCCCCCCCTCCCCAGCCATCTTCTAACTCGAAAACGACACCGCTCCAGGCCACGGCCGCGCGTTTGTTGTGAACGACGCGTCGTCGCGTGGTTAGTGAACTCGGGGCTGCTGGACGAGAGAGAGAGAGAGAGAGAGAGAGAGAGAGAGAGAGAGAGAGAGAGAGAGAGAGAGAGAGAGTAGTAGGGGTTTAACATCCCACCTCCAACCTACATACGGACGCCGGGGTGAGCACAATGTTCCTTCCTGAAAGACACCCCCGAGCCGTCTCGCCTCGCAGACCTCCCCTTCTTCCATGCTCTGCGCGACGGCCTCTCCCCCACCCCTCGGTAAGTTTTCCCTCCTCCCTCCCTCCCTCCTCCTCTGTTTCAGTCGTCGTCGAGAAGGTAGTCCGTCTCTGGTGAGGTCGTTAACGTTCTCAAGGGCGGCACGGGGCACAGCATTCCCAAGGCAGCCACCATATAGAATTATCTCTTTCATGTAAAAAAAAAAAAGGGGGGGGGGGTTTCTTATCGCGTGCAGCAGTAGCCCCTCACTGGGGCCAGGCCCTAAGAAAAAGTAAAAAAATAAAGCAACAGAAAAAAAAGAGAATTGAGAGAGAGAGAGAGAGAGAGAGAGAGAGAGAGAGAGAGAGAGACAGAGAGAGAGAGAGAGAGAGAGAGAGAGAGAGAGAGAGAGAGAGAGAGAGAGAGAGAGAGAGAGAGAGAGAGAGAGAGAGAGAGAGAGCCCGGCAGCTAAGCTCTAATGACACGTAAGAGCGTAAGATTCCCTTCAAGCAAAAAGAAGAAAAAAAAAATTATCCAGCGCTCTGGTCCACAATTTCTCGCACGACACGTCAGCACGGGGAGGTCTGCTCAAAATATCCCCGGGGAGATGCTAGCGATAGCGAGGCGACCCATAAACACAGCGGCTTCCTTCTTGTAGCCGGGGGTCTGTCTGGCTACGGGGGCCTACATGGTGAGAACACTATCGTGTTTGCGGAGACTCTGGGAGCGGAGTGTGTGCCGGCAGACGCAAGCTTAAGTCCCCCTGACTACTAACAGTATCAACAATTTCCGACAGTCTCACGAAATCTATCTGTATTTTCCGATGGGCGTCACTCGTGCTGTGATATACACGTACATATGCACGTGAGTCAGTGCAGAGTACTCCCACAGGTTTCATCGTACACAGCTGACGTTCCTCTGATCTCATCGACATATTGAATGATTCCCCATCCATCATCCACACACTGTCGACCGCTGTGGACGGGGCAGTATCCGCAACAGAGCAAGCAACAAGGTCGTCACAAAATGCTCCGGTCGAACTGTCTTCCCTCACAGTCGCGGAACAAACCGAGGAGTGACTGTAGAAGGCCCTGCGGAGCATATCTCCCGCTGGAAGCATGCAGCTACCACTCCACGGCTGGAGGACATTACGTCTCCCTTCGCACCAGTATTCACACCGCAATAATGTTACGTCCGGGGGCGAGAATGTATGTACTTCTATTGTGGACTCAAAGTGCTGTGTGCAAGACCCGAGCCGCCATTCCAGTGAAACCACGAACGCGATCCGATGTGTGGGTAATGGTGTGAGTGGTGTGTGTGTGATGGTAGGGTGCATTGGGTGGTAGTGAGGTGTCCAGTGAAAGACGCGAGTGCGTGTATATGTGGCGGAGGTGGTGTACGGCTCGATAGCGAGAGTGATGGCAAAGAGTGTGCTACGTAAATGGTAATGGGGAAGTATGTGTAAGTACGGTGCGCGGGGGGGATAGTGGTAGGTTTGTGATGGTGAGGAGGGGGGGTGATGGTGACGGTGCGCGGGGTGATGGTGATGGTGAGGGTGTGTGTGGATGATAGTGAAGAGTGAGGAGGGACTAGGGTGATGGTGAGGGTGTGTGGGTCAGTAGGGAGGCTGAGCAATGTAGCCAACTAACACGGCCTCGAGAGCCGACGGCCGACCTTGGGCACGCCGCCTCCTGCATACTGATGACCGCGCCGTCTGGCTTGCCCCTGACCCCCACCCCCGCCCCCGCCGGGCGCTTGCCTGACCCCTTGCTCACCGCCTCCCAAGCGCTGACTGACCCCTGATCCTCCCCCGCCCCCTAAAAAAATGCCTCCGACAAAAGTAGCACATTAATAGATTACGACGTAAAATCAAAGCTCGCGACGCAGGAAATCCACCCCGCGCGCGGACAGCGAACTGGTTCACGGGAGGGAAACCAAACAACGCTTGGCGGTAATACAGGAAGCGTCCGACCGACCGGCTGGTTCACGGTGAGAAGTGGGGTACCACGAGGCTCACTCCTGGGATGCACTACTGGACTAATACTTTCCTTTATCTGTATCAATATTGATCTGGAGGCAGCACTCGCCCGCAGAATGTCTAAATTTGCCGATCACACAATTTTAGGAAGAATCAAAGATTCAAAAGTGATTCGGACGCACTGAAGTTGTTAGAGACGTGCTGAAGAGACTTCATTGCGCGTAAATGCACAGAAATGGATCTTGGCGCTAGAGAAATTAATCATGAACATGAAATGCTCAGAAAACCATAGCCAGAAGGAAAAGATCTCCAGGAGTAAATATGACCTAATAGACGATAAACTACATCATATAGCCAATAGCCATACTAGGTTTCACAGCATGATATATACAAACTACACAACGAAGGGTGCAATACTCTATATAACGCTCTGGTCAGACCTCGTCTACTGTAAGCCATCAGAATCTGATAACCAAACAGGATCAAAGATGTAGAAATGATAAGAACAAATTCAAAGAAGAGCAACAAAACAAAATTCCGTCCCTTAGATATAAGCCATACGAGGAAAGACCTAGAACACTAGAATTATTCTTTCTCTCTCTCAAAGAAAAAAAAAATATTGAGGGGTTCTATTTCTTAAACTACCAGACAATACTGACAACGTAAAATGCAGGAATTTCTTGACTTGATACAGAGATCTCAAGACCATTTACTATATAAATGTATGATATTAAAAGGAGATATAATAGCAACACGAGCATGATAATTTACAGGTATAGAGTGTAGAATATCGCAACACAATATCACCAGATGCAGTAAATGCGGATTATCATTAGATTTGAATCAAGGCTGGACAAATAATTCAGCGATATCTGATAATCAGCAAAAAAGTCCTGTTCAAAATGAAACAATTCACTCTTTAAACAAATGAGGATTTCTCTTTTTCTAGTTCAGAGCTGAGCCTCCCCCATGGAATCGGCCATTGCAGTAAGAGTGAGGAACGATTCTCTGGCAACACTTTCCTATAAACTTTCCGTGGCAGTATACTCTCTCCGAACTTACGTGGTGTTCCTTTTCAGCTTTTTCCAGCCTGCTGTTGAGCCAGAGGGAGAGGTGGTGCCTTCTGCTTTACTATCCTGCCTCTAACATGAACAAGATTATGATCGCAGAGGACCTCGTCGTGGCCCATCAGCGCTCCTGTTAATTGTCCTTCCCATGCATTATCCCACTCCCACAAGGTGCTGGTTACCCCCTGACCTCGCCCCCTAAGGCGCTAGCTGACCTTTGCCCCACGTCCCCAGGCGCTGGCTGACCCTGGCTGGAATACTAGAGGTTAGCGTAGATGGTGATAATATGGTGATTGCACCTGACGTCCTAGTGGCAGTAAAGGACAGTGATAACGACATAATTATGCAGATCCGCTCTAACGCTGGTCTTCGCAAATGGCGATAGTGAGGAAGGGGGTGTCAGTGATGGTGACGGGGATGGTGACAGTCACTGCAACGATGACCATGAGACCAATGAAGACCAGTGGCCAGGGGTCACTGTGCCGGTATGATGCCTGTATGGTGATAGTCACCATATGGAATGGTGAGGATGGGGACATCTCAAGGTGATGGTGATCTTGATGGTGAACCCCCCCACCCCACCAAAGACCGGTGTCATCCTCGGGGAACAGGATGTGAAGGTGATGTCACTATTCATGATTCTAAATGAGTAGTGATGGTGACATAACTGGCGTCTGCCTATCTACATTCCCATCTATCTATCTATATATCTATCTATCTATCTATCTATCTACCTATGGGTACTGAAGGTGACACGTCTTGCATCTACCTATCTACCTATCTATCCATCCACCTATCTTAGTCTCCCTCAGAATCTTTAAAGATAAAAGAAAGGCAATAACTGTGCGACCGATTCAGACTATATTCAGTTCAGGCAACAACCGTAGATCAGAGTAATAGCGACGACAGAAACATTACGAGCAGCGTTCGTGGAGACACGGATCGCATTTCTTGCACGAACGGTATCCCAGCCACTGCCGGTGACTCAGCACCGAAAGACCAGCGAGAGCGATGGTGAAGCGCGACGCGTGGCGGTGATGGTGAAGTGCTAGAAATATAAGGGCGAGCGATGGGATAGTGAAGGAGCCTCGGACACCAGAGCGAATGTCATACCCTCTGCAGCCATCCTAGAGCTGCCACCACTGGTGTCAAGGACCTCATGTCCATCCTAGAGCTGCCATCACTGGTGTCAAGGACCTCATGTCTATCCTAGACCTGCCATCACTGGTGTCAAGGACCTCATGTCCATCCTAGAGCTGCCATCACTAGTGTCAAGGACCTCATGTCCATCCTAGAGCTGTCACCACTGGTGTCAAGGACCTCATGTCCATCCTAGAGCTCCCACCACTGGTGTCAAGGACCTCATGTCCATCCTAGAGCTGTCACCACTGGTGTCAAGGACCTCATGTCCATCCTAGAGCTGCCATCACTGGTGTCAAGGACCTCATGTCCATCCTAGAGCTACCACCAATGGTGTCTGGGGGCATTACAGCCAGCCCCGGAGCCGCTACCACTGGCACCTCCGTAATGTTCAGACACCAGCACTCTCAAGTGCCTCACCGAGAGGCGCGCCACGCTCAACATCGGCAGCACGAGGAGGAGCATAGCACTCAAGAGCGAGTTACTCGAGACGCTTCAGTAATCCGCTGTGATAAACTTATACATCATCGGGCAAGCGTTAGCGAGATTAATATCATGATTGATATTGAGAAAGCTAAGAAAAAAAAAAAGTAAGAAGAGAGTAACATGAATGTTGCACCCTTTAGTAATGAGGCTATGGGATGGTGGGATGCAATTAAGCGATCCCTTAATGGTGAGTGTTCTTGTCCGTGCCATCCGTTCGTCTAGGGCCCCTCTCAACGACAGCATCGGGAGCAGCGGTGGAGACTCACCGGTGTGATGGAGTGAATGGGAAGTCAATTAACAGTGATGGAAACCATTATGATAATTTCCTGATAAGGCCACGTACCCGCCTGGACTCTCCTTAATGTACTGTCCATCTGCGCCGCTTCACCACAGGGTAAATTGCTCCCCTGAGCAGCGAGGACAAAGGACAGAAGAAAGGGGGAGGGATTCTTCGTGCTGATAAAATTAGAGCAATATTACTGTGTTTCCGACGTGATGGTCTTTTATGACAGTACGCTTCTATCATATTACGTGCCTTTTTTTTTTCCCCCCCTTGCCTGAAGTTGAGCCGGAGGGAGAGGTGGGTAGGGAGTTGCCTTCTGCTTTACTATCTTGTCTCTTCGGTGATTTCGTAACGTCTTCACGTACCATGAGGTTTTATGTGCTCCCATGATTCTCGCCCTTATAAATGATAAATGACTTAGATCCTCGACCTGATAAATAATTCTGATCCTCATCCTTATAAATAACTCCGACCATCATCCCTGTAGATGAGTACGATCCTTGCCTTTATAAATGACTCCCACTCCTCGCCCATATAAATGACAACGTTACCCGGTAAGTCCAATCGCTGGCGGAGCCGATGGCTGAACAGGGTATGGGAACGAGAAAGGAAGGAGAAAGAAATAACCTTGGAGGAGGGAGTCAGGAGTAAGGAACGGTAGAAGGAATGAGGAGTAGAGTAGAGTAATAAGGAGAGGAGGGAAAAAAAAACTGATCATCTGGGTACACAATCCATCCTCAGAGCACTACTACCGGCCGCTTGAGTGGAGGAGAGAGCCACACACAACACAACCCCTGTGGCAATAATACTATAAGAGTAACAGTAACGTCCTAATAAGCTTTATGAGACGTTATGTTCCCTTCATCCCACCCAGCTGCGCACTCGGCCCACCTGCGCCTGTGGAACCAACAGACGGACAACGGTTTGATAAAGTCGTTGTCGCTAGCCACCGCCTCGGACGGTGTGCTATCCACTAAAACAGCAGTTGCGAGGTTTCCGATGCCTTGCTGGTCCTGCCCCGAACGACGAACGCTTTCAGGGGAAACACCTGGAAGGGGCGAGAGAGGGCGCCCCGCCCTTCCCATAAAACACGTAATAACATCTTTATGCCCCCCACAAAAATGTAATTTTCCTGCTACGTTCAGAGCAGTTTATGACCCATGGTAGGTACTAATTAAACTGCCGGGAGGTTCACTTGCATTTTTCCCTCAGCCGGCACCCCGGTATACAGCGCAGGTCTCTTGCGTTCCACCCTACTATATACACCAGCCAGTTCTGGGTATGGATGTTACCAACACTTCCAGGGGCAGTGAACCCTCATGATGCGACACGACTTTTACTAAATGTCAACGTCAGTCAAAATAAATCCATATATATATATATATATATATATATATATATATATATATATATATATATATATATATATATATATATATATATATATATATTATCCAGATTTCATGAGTACTTCAGGGATCATTCGATAAACGCTGTTCGGAATTAAAAGAGCTGGTCTTCCTGTAGGATCATGCGTACCTGTACCCCCGAGTCTCCCAGTCGGGTTATGGCAAGGCACCTGATGGAACCTTCGCTGTAGAGTGCATCGCAGAGGAACGTCCAGCAGGCAGAGCCATCAGGTGTGACCCTCGAACTCCGGCCAACGGTACACACCCCGCCTTAAGAAGGAGGAAATGGAGCTCTTTAAGAGTGAGGGCAAATGCTCCGACATTAAGGAACCTCGGCTCACATATCAGTATCCTCAGTAACCGCATCTGCAAATCATGGCGGAAGCGACACGTAGGCAGCGATTACGCCTAAGCAGCAGGGAGGCGTCTGGCGGACCTTAACTGGACCTTGTTATAGACGATCTGAATTCACGTTGAGAGAATCAAAGACGACCAGACACGCTCCGCTAAGTAGCTAATACCTAACGTGTTTTCTCGGGCGGAGGACAAAGGGGGCGAAAGCTTCGAGTCCTTTTACCTGGATTTGGTAAATCCACTTCAAACACTTCAGCTGTAACCGCCGGGTTTATTCGACGTCACACCCCGTAGTCTCTCGCGCCTGAAGTTAACTCCACCTGGGCGAGATTGAACATCTTAAGTTGTTTTTTTTTACTGACAAGAAATAGAATACTTCTGACAATAAGGTGGTACAACACTTGCTACGTAGTAAAGTACCCTCATATCCAAATCTACCGTCAGGAGCGCGCCCACTAGTGTGGCCACGGGAGCTGGGTTGACGCCTCGTCTTGCCCCAGTAAGGTGCTGACACCAACTGACCAACACCATCAACATCCTCAGGTTACAAGAGCGTCTGCCTTTAGTAACTGTACCGGCCAGAGGGCTCCGTCGAACTACCCAGCATTGTCCCTACTGTCGTGCTCGGCATCATACGACAAGAAAGGTGACCTAAAGTGAAATTGTTAAAACCGCAAAAGACCAGTGGCAAGCAACAAGAATGATGATACGAATCATAATAGAAGCACAAGGAAGATGGTGATGGACGACAAAGAATTAATGTACGGAACTGAGTACAGGGACATATATGGATATAGATAGATAGATAGATAGATAGATAGATAGATAGATAGAAAGATAGATGTAGAGATAGAGACATACAAAGAGACATACGGGGTAGATGTAGACAGACAGACAAAGCTGTTGTCCTTAAAGTACAACAACTGCATCTATACCGATACGGCAGATGAGGTGAAGTGGAATATAATAATACTTACCATAGCAATTAAGAGCAACCTACGATTCACCATCACAACCGGGATGCTAAAATCTAACTCGATGGGACGGGTAACTTAGGAATCACAGAAGAAAAATAAACATACACAAACTTTAGATACGAGTCAAAACCATCAGAACATATGTGCTCTTAAGCAACCATCAACCAACACACATTGAAAGTCAGCCTGACCCCCCCTCTCTTAATCATTAAATGACCTCTTGTAGTTCATAACTCATGAGCAGCGTCATCTACCCCCAGTGCAGGGTCACATATCCCCATGCAGCGTCATGCATGCCCTACATACAGCGTCATGCATCCCCCCCCCCCCTTAATGTCACGTATATCTATTTCAAACCGGCTCAAGTACCTCCTCCCATGCCGGGTTTGGTCCGGCTGACCCACTCCACCTCCCGGCCGCCAGATGAGGCCGGAGAGGCCGAGCTGGCTGGCTGGCTGGCTGGCTGGTGTGGGTCGTCCCCTACAATCAGAGCATCCACAACGAGCCGTGAGAGACACCCCAGCTTGGAAAGTTCAAGGTCGGAACGATTAAGAACCCAAGAACAAGCTGATGTTACACGCAGCTTGGACTCGTGTAAAGACGGTCTGTCTAACAGTCCCTTTCTATATCCCCTTCATGTATACAGTCCCTTTCTATATCCCCTTCATGTATACAGTCCCTTTCTATATCCCTTCATGTATACAGTCCCTTTCTATATCCCCTTCATGTACCGTTTTTATCTTTGATATTTTCTCTGTATATTTTCAACTTATGGCTTAAAAACCCCTTACCATTACTACAACAACAACAACTACTACTGATACTACTATTATTACTACTACTACTACTATTACTACTACTACTACTACTATAAAGCCTGGCCAATATAGCTTGATCCTCACTGTACTTGTTCCGTTGCTCTAACAAATTCTGTTCTAGGGTTCTTAGGGAGGACGCGGGGCCCGATCCCTCACGAAACTGGACACGCTGGTAGAGGACCATCTGAACCATAACATACAACGCCACGACCGTGACTGGTCTCATGACTTGGCGGCCGTTTTGAAAATACCAAATTTTTCGAAAAAAAAAGAAGAAATCTCCGAAGCGATTGGCGGATCGGATCATACTTTGGCGTGGGAGACTGGGTACGATCCTGTTGATTAGAGTTCAAACAGAATCGAATGGTTGACAGGTTCGGCGGCCATCTTGGGGTGACCAAAACTCTGTTGGAAACGACCATGTCCAGAAGTGCCCAACCCATCGGTGCATAAGTTACTAAGCTCACGCGGTCCGTGGATCAGGACGTTCGCACGTTTACTCGACGAAAAGTAACTCTCTCTCTCTCTCTCTCTCTCTCTCTCTCTCTCTCTCTCTCTCTCTCTCTCTCTCTCTCTCTCTCTCTCTCTCTCTCTCCCTGAAACAACATGACGGCCGTCGACCCATCAGTCACAGCTGGATCTTCAAGTATTAGATTTTGACACAGCAGAAGTGGCCATGTATATGTTATCTCAAAAAAAAAAAGGGTGATTCCAAAGTCGAAGATTAGTTCCGTTACCGTGGAAGCATCAGTACGTAGCGACACCAACTGGGGGGAGGGGGGGGGAACTTGGATTTTCTAAAATCTCGGAAAATTCTCAAGGAGAGAGACCCCTGGCAACCGTTGTTTGCAGCTGAACGTTCGAATCCCGGGGTCGAATCCTGGGCGCGACAGTCGGCCCACAGCCAACCCAGCTGTTCATCCTCCCCTTGGGCTGGACGACAAATGGGTTCCTGATATAGGATTGTTTGTGTGTGTGTGTGTGTGTGTGTGTGTGTGTGTGTGTGTGTGTGTGTGTGTGTGTGCGTGTGTGTGTGTGTGCAGTAATCACAAAGAGTACTCACACGACAGAAGAAAAAAAAATCACGCCCAGTTCTGGTGCCGATACACATCAGGGTACCTGAAACTCACAAGGTGGTTGCAGCCGACGTTCCCCCTTACGTGTGTACCTTCCACACATCTGTCATTTATAGCTATGGCTCGCCTGACCTTCAGCGAGGACACCGCTGTTCTATTTCCTGCGTCGAATTCTGAAGAAATTTTCCCAACATGCAAGCATGATTGCCATCACCGGGGAGGTGGGAGTAGCACACGTACTGTTAAATAGTGGCAAATGACACAGTCCGGGTCGAGCGCTGGGGTTCTTTATGGCCTCATCGCTAACTACATCCTGCTTGTGTCCCGACCCCTCCACCGTCTCCCCCATCACTCCCACCACCCCACCCTCCCCCATTGCTTGGCAATTTTGGTCTCTCCACCTCCCACCCTGTGTACAGACACCGGGGCACCGCCCTCACCCCCCTCCGCCCCGTGTCCCAAGCATCGGACACTGCCCCGAAGCCCTCCGCCCAGTGTCCTGAGCATAGGACACCGCCCCCAACCCTCCGCACCGTGTCCCAAGCATTAGATACCGCCCCTCGTCCTACTGTTTAAACCTTTTATCACTTCCCCCAGAGATCAAAAGCTGGACACAAGGATTATCCTCTCCATTGTCATAGATACATGATACTAATCCCTCCTCCTCCTCCTCCTCCCCCGCGTCACACTATTCCTCGATCATCCACCCACCAAAAACTGTCCCCCCCCCCACCTCCCCCATTACCTCCCAGCCATCAGGCACTGTATCCTCACCTTCCAACAGCTCCCTCGTTTTCCAGCCATCAGACGCTGCCCCCTTTCCTCTCCCCAAACACCGTCCCCTTCCACCTACCAGACACTACTCCCCTCATCTCTCTGTCACCTAAGACTTACCCCCTTCTAATCACCAGACAAAGCGCCCAACGCCTTCCAGCAACCACACAGTGCACCTTCACCTTCCAACCACCAAACGCTGCTCGTTTCCTCACTTTCCAGCCATCAGACACCACCCCTTCACCTTCAGTCAACAGACACTGGCTCCCCTTCATTACCCAGCCCCTACACGCTATCAACTCACCTTCCAGCCTCCAGACGAAGTTCCTCAACCTGGCCACGCAGCCGCTCCGGACGCCCGCCCTCCGTGGTGGGGAGGAGGGCAAGTTGTGTATTGGCTCCTCGGACGGTCTACACTGCCACACAAATCCCAGTTTATGGTTTGGGCAGAGGAGAGGGCCGCTTATGTAGCCCGTGTGTGTGTGTGTGTGTCTCCGAGCGTGCGGCCAGAGGGGCAAGCAGCGCAGCTCATGCCACGGTAAATCACCCACCACTGATGAGAGCCCAGCTTGCACTGTTCTGAGAAAAACAATGGATGCTATTGAGCGACACAGAGATTTACGACCTTAAAATGCGGGTTTTAACTTGATTTACTGCGGGGATCCCACCAGACTAAGGAATAGGACCGGTTTGTCCAAGCATACACTTATCTGCTCTTACGCAAGCAAGCCATTCCTCCTGTTAACAAAAACGAAGGGAGAAAATATATTGTCACCTGAAAATCGAAGGGATATTACCAAGGACGCCATTCCTTGGGGTCTGTGATAACAGCTAGCGCAGGGATACAGGCAGATGAATATGAACCTGCCAACACAATAATGGCAACACACAAGACTTCCTTTCCCCACCCACCAACTCTGCATGACCTCAAGGTCTAGGCGCAATGCCTGGATAAGGTGCTACGTCTGGGGTTCCTCTCTGCTTCCACAGCCATTTCACCACAATGGCAGGGTTTTCTGAGTATCTTTTATTTCAACAGTAAAACCCTCTGGTTGGATTCCTTAGCCACGATAGCTCAAACGTATTAGTGTGAAGGCTTACTGCTTCAGCGACTGTGGTTCAATCCTTTAGGTGTGAAGGATCAGCTCCTTAACAGTGATGCTTGAAGTACGTTGGTTTAACCTCCTAGGTACGACGTCAGCATACGGTACCCTCCCTCAGTCAGTCTGGGGTCATGATGCCGCACCAGATTCAAAAAAGGCAGTACAATCCGACAATACAAAGTATAGCAGCGAGGGTTTTAATGTAATCAGACATACGTACGTCGCAATAAAACTCCTTACATAACACTCTCATGTTCTTTCATTTCTAGAAACAAACCCATCCAGGTCGTCTTTGTTCCACGTGACAAACACACACACACACACACACACACACACACACACACACACACACACACACCAAAAAGGTATTGTGTACATATTCCTTTGAGGGGAAATCATCTAACATTCTTTCAGGCTGAGACAAAATCCTGAGCCTTCCCTCACCCATACAGACACACGTTGATAAATTTCTTACTCCTCATTGCACATCCGAGGATAAATGATTCCTTCCTACACACATACCTCACCAGGAGGTAGTTATATGCGTCTTCCTCGCTGGCATACCTCAGGAAAACTTTGATGGAGAAATTTCACACGGGAAAAATCGCTAATCTCGGGAAACACATTCCAAACATAAGATATTCAGAGAGAGAGAGAGAGAGAGAGAGAGAGAGAGAGAGAGAGAGAGAGAGAGAAGCTATCATGGATACTTCGTACGCAGTACGGAAAATGTTAAGTACATCTTAAAGAAATATACGGATCATCCACTGTAATCTCTCTCTCTCTCTCTCTCTCTCTCTCTCTCTCTATATATATATATATATATATATATATATATATATATATATATATATATATATATATATATATATATATATATATATATATATGTGGATGCCGGTATAACTCCCAGGTGATGGGGGAGGGGGGAGGGCGGTGTCCCTCCCCTTCCCCACCCTCCTCCCACCCGCGCGTCGTTCGGTATCCGTGCGTGAGCGCGGCGCGGAAGAGGAGCGGCGGGGGCTGCTGCGTGCTGCGAACCTGGCCGCGAAGACGCTCATTCGCATGCAATTATGTGTTTTGCCGAGTGAGAAAATACAGGCTCGCTTCCGCCAGCAGCAGCAGCAGCAGCAGACAGGCAGGTCGCCACAAATGCCGGTCAAGACCAGAAGCTTGGCGATGTTTTAATGCCTCCCCTCGCGGGGCCGCCCCGCGTCGTTCCGGTCCCCCACGCTGGCTCGCGCAATGATTGGCCGCATCACACACACGCGACACCGTCTGGCTCCCCTGACTGCGTATTGGTCCGCGGTCTAGCGGTGTGTACACCCACCCACCCAACCAACCACCCACCCACTACAGAGTTTTTTTTTTTCTTTTTTGTCTTCCCCCCAAACGCCCACACTTACATCTGGCTCGGGCTAAAACTTTCCACTTCTGGGGAAAAAACTTTTGATGTTGGCAAGACTTACAGCGGCTGGTATGACTCCCCACTGCACGAAACGGTAGACATTTTCCCAACACACCAACTCCCGAAGCTTCCCAACGCTCTGGCTAAGACCATCCAGCCCTGCGCGCTGCCAGGACTTACCATCCCTCGACCTGGCAAAGTCGACGTAGCGTGCGTATGGCAGCAGCTGTTGCTACCATTATCATTTTTATTAACTATCTCGAGGAGGGGAAAAACATAACACGCACATTCAACTTCCTCGAATATGTTCCACGTCACTAAGGGCAACACAGGAATGCGACGCTCGATAAGGCGACAAGACAGGTGATGTTCCGGACGTTTCACGAAGTGGTACGGCCTCTCCCCCTGAAGGCTGTGGACGAGCGAGGGAGGCGTGCGTCCTCTCCGTCAGTACCAAGCGCCCCTGGCTCATGGATCCACCAGCCCTGTTTCTTCCTTCTACAGGATATACCGAAGATGGACTGGCTGAAAACTCTTGTAGTCCCTTCACATTTTAGATGCATTATTGGTGCTTACCTGCAGTTGAAAAGGATCGCGCGCGCGTGTGTGTGTGTGTGTGTGTGTGTGTGTGTGTGTGTGTGTGTGTGTGTGTGTGTGTGGTACATTCCTTGCACACAGATTCTCAGAGTCCCAATACCGAACACCCCGAGCCTGAGATGTACGAGAGCCGAACCGTGCAATTATGGAAGGGAAAGGCAACCGTGGCCTGTAATGCTCTCCTCTGTTCTTTTGTTTCCCATAACATCTGCTTCGCCAAAACCAACACAAACCTCCCTCGAGACGTCTTAGGAAACTGGCGACATCCTTCAGCTGAACAAGAGACGCAACGTAAAATAACAATCATTATGTAAACCATAAGAGCGCATTAAAATATCATCATCACGGACATTTTAAAAACATAAAACAGAAAGAGAGTAAGAAAAAAAATATTGGAGGAAAGAACAGATCATTCCGGAATCCGTCATATGTTAGATCACACTAAAACCCACAAGACCCAAATTATGGTTAAGAAAAGAAAGAAAAAAAGACTGTTCGTGAGGATCGACGAGCACCCTGTCGCGGGAAATGCATGACTCAGTCTGTAATGATGACATAATGTGAGACATAAAGCAGAGAGAGAGAGAGGGAGACAGACAGACAGACAGACAGACAGAGACAGAGAGGCCTATCGAAGGGTGTAGAGGGAGATAAAGGAAGATCTAAATAGACTGAATAGGAGAGAAAACAGAGATGAGGGTCAGGCAATATACACTTACACATTTACGAACCTCACAGCAGCCACTGGACACCACACGAAACATTCACACGTCTAGTACAGGCTACAGTTCCTTCTTTCTCACGTGACCCTCGAGAACTGTCCGGTCAAGTTGTCTTGCATGATGATATAACGCCCGAATACGCACGCAGTCAGTCCCCTCAGTCACACGCTGGCTGTAGCTCCGGCACCGCAGGATCACCGCGCTATCCAGGTCGCTGCTGCACAACGGTACGTCAAGAAGCTCTCTGCAGTGGCCATCCACTCCTTATCAAAGGTGACCCCGGCGATTCATACCAGGGGATCGTTCTGTCGTGCTCAAGGGCCGCACCGGCTTTCTCAAGGGACGCACCCTCGTCCGGAAGGGTCTTACACTCGGGCTCAAGGGCCGCACCGGCTTTCTCAAGGGACGCACCCTCGTGCCGGAGGGTCGTACACTAGGGCTCAAGGGCCGCACCCTCGTGCTCAAGGGCCGCACCGGCGTTCTCAAGGGACGCACCCTCGTGCCGGAGGGTCGTACACTCGTGCTCAAGGGCCGCACCCTCGTGCTCAAGGGCCGCACCGGCGTTCTCAAGGGACGCACCCTCGTGCCGAAGGGTCGTACACTCGTGCTCAAGGGCCGCACCCTCGTGCTCAACACGGTTCGAATTAAACTCGTTAAACTCATGATCGAGCTCCTCAGAGATAACGTCTTCCTAAGTGACTCCATACGTCACATCATCCCAGATTTCGTCGAGTTATTCCGCTTTAATGTGGCGATGGACAGTCGGCGTCGACGGCGGAGGGTGGCAAACGACCATCGCGAACTACGAGGCGCTGGTGTCCGACCGGCTGGCCTGTACTTGTGCGTGGACGTAAAAGGAGACACAGTTGAGAGGTGCATGACAGAGGCTACCCCGCGTGGGAATGAATGTAGAAAAAATAACAAATCTATAAGTATTACTACTACTACTACTACTACTACTACTACTGCTACTTCTACTACTACTACTAATACTACTACACTACTACTGTAAGCAGCAACAAAGTCTGGAGACGTGAGTATCAAAAGGAAACGGTGACTGACGTGCAGACGCACACCATAAAACAAAACTAAGATGATACAGAAGACGGACATGACTGAGGTTAGTGTTCACAGAAAGAGACGACCAGACGCCGTTTATCAGCGACAGCTCTACTCTACACTACGCTACGTTGCTCCTTGTATCCATTACTGTGTTCAGCGGACGATATGTGTTATCATGCTTCGAGAGGAGGCACTATTGTCGCATACGTCAAGCCAGCAATGTAGGGGCGCCGAAACAGCTCCCCAAGGGAAACATGACAAGGACAAAACACTCCAGGAGATGGAGTCCCCGACGGTAGGACCTGTAGGACACACATACGCAGGAGGTCCCACAGAGACAGGATCCTAAAAGGGAAGCCGCCCATCGGGTCTACGGTGAAAAAGAGGGGCACTAACTACACCCACCGACGGGTGTTAGTCACCGGGGCCGTCCCTATGGCCGCGAGAAGAGCGGTGAGCAAGCACAAGGCAGCCATAAATCTGGCCAGAGGGGCTCATCATCCTAATGCCACCTCCTTAACTTGATAAATAAGGCAAGAGCCGAGGACCTCCCTCCCCTGTGTGGCACAGCCCAGGTACGCCATTCGGCCGGGCTCTAAACTGATCATTACGCCCTCCACCTGCCCATCTCGCGCGATTTGGGCCCTCGCAATTTCTTATTTAAGACAGAGATTTGATTCATTTGTTTATACCTTAGATCGTGGGCAAGAAGATTCCTGTGTGTGTGTGTGTGTGTGTGTGTGTGTGTGTGTGTGTAACATTTAACCAAGACACTAAACTGATGTTACAAACTAACAATTTTTCTATATACTTGATCGCCGTCTCCTGCGTTAGCGATGTAGCACCAGGAATAAAATAAGAAAGCCCGCATCCGCTCACATCCATTCTCTAGCTGTCATGTGTAATGCAACGAAACCAAAGTCCCATATCCAAAACCAGGCCCCACAGACCTTCCCATGGTTTACCCCGGACGCTTCACATGCCCTGGTTCAGTCCACTGACAGGACGTCGACCCCAGTGTACCACATTCGTTCCAGTTCACTCTTCCCGTGCACGTCTTTCACCCTCCTGCATCATCAGGCCAGCCACGATCGCTTAAAATCTTTCTCTCCATTCTTCCATCTACAATCTGGTCTCCCAGTTCTCCTTGCTCCCTCCACTTCAGACACATATATCTTTTTGTCAAATGCTTTCTGTAATTTCACAGACCACGGCCCACCAAAACATCTGGCATCAAGGTTTCCCCACCTGGTGCACCCAGCTGTCACAGACAGGCCGGTCCAGCTGCCACGAGCAAGCGGTCCATTTGTCGCAGGGAGGAGGCCCAGCTCTGAGAGGCAGGTGGTTCAGCTGTCAAAGACAGGTGGTTCAAGGGCATCAGCTGGTAGAGTTCAACACACCTTTGGTTTGACGACTTTAACCTCTTGTTAACGACGACACGACGCCTTCTATACGACGACGTAACTCCTTAAGCGCAATCATCCAAGGTCATCGTCCTCAAAGATTTAAATCGTCGTCTTCAAGTAATTGCGTCGTCGTGCTCAGAGTGAGGTTAAATGCAGTCCTTGTTCGTCCTAAGAAAGAAAAGTCTCCATTCGTGCAATTCATTCGTCTCCCAGGACGAATACCGCCATCCTCCTACGGACTCTCGCCGTATCCTTTTTCAATCCTGAGGAGCATGTCATCAGCCACATCACCTTTCTCCCTCCTCAATGGAGACCGACAGGATCCCATTGGATGCGGGAGAGAGGCTGCGAGGGTGGGAGGACATCTTCCTCGCGTGGTTTATCAGACCATCTATGATGAATAGAGCCATCCCTACAGTACCGCACAGATCGACCCGATCCGTACTCATCCTCGAGGAGAACTAATAGGGTGTTCCGTGGAAGACAGTGTCGCTTGCGTTGCAGAACAGCCGTTGGAAGTGA
Source organism: Panulirus ornatus (assembly GCF_036320965.1). Lineage (NCBI taxonomy): Eukaryota > Metazoa > Arthropoda > Malacostraca > Decapoda > Palinuridae > Panulirus > Panulirus ornatus. The sequence continues at coordinate 56,991,289 of NC_092237.1, read as the reverse complement.
AAGGAAAACAGCTGCAAATATTGTTTTGGGAAAACAGTAAAGGCATTTCTGTTAAGTTCCATGGCCAAAAGGTAGGAATATTCTTCAAGTTACGAACTTGGTTTAAGTTCCAGTTTAAACTCATCATAGACGGCATAAAACTCCGGGTCAAATTCCAAATCTAGCGTCGTGCATCTTATGCCATTCCGTTCTTTAGATGGTGGGGAGACGACCGTGTCAAGTCCCGTGTGTACCTGATCTACGCCCATAACGTTATGACCAAAAACTTCTGTAAGAGGTTCAAGTGTGACTCGAGAAGACGGACGGACGGACGGATGGAACGGGCGACTCACTAAGCCGTCCCTAAGTATTGTGCCGCGCCACGCAGGCCACACAAAAGCTCTCCTCCCTCCTCCTCCTCCTCCTCCACCTCTCTCTCCCTTCCTTCTCCTCTCGCTCAGGTCTCTCCGTGAGGCAATCTCTCACGCTCCCACTTCCTACCAAAAAGACAAGAAGTGTTGATTCCACTCTGCCTCCCAGCCAGACATCTCGACCCCACACCGCCGCCGCCACCCCCCAAGGTCTCGTCAGGGACAGCCGACTCCGGGCTTTTTGCTAAATATCATTTGTGGGGGTTAGAGGATTATAGCAATAAAAGACTCATGGGGCAAAACCTTCTGATGACTCCAGAGGTAACGTGTCTGGGGCGTAATATCACCGGATGAGAACCTCGCTCACCCCAACCCACCTTGTCTTTTGCGGGTCGTCTGGATAGAACATCTGCCGACGCCCAGACACACACACACACACACACACACACACACACACACACACACACACACACACACACTTCGAGACGGCGGAAGGTAAACATCCACACCGATAGCCGCTTCCCGTGACCTCAAACCGTCATTCGTTACTGATGAGCCGAAGGCAGACTCTCCATAATCTTCTTTGTATCAAGTGAAACCATTCAGTGATCGGCAAGACGGCCGAGGAGGGAATACCGCCATATATATCTCGCAGATAGAAAGACAAACAGACAGTGCCAACTACATTTCTGATGATACATAATGTCAAAAAGAAAAGAAAGCCCAATGGTACGACCTATGAGAACGACGTTACGGCCCCTGAGCACGACGGTACGATCCCAAGCACGACGGTACGACCCCAAGCACGAAGGCACTACCCCTGAGCACGACGGTACGACCCCAAGCACGAAGGTACGGCCCCTGAGCACAACGGTACGACCCCAAGCACGAAGGTACTACCCCTGAGCACGACAGTACGACCCCACGACCCCAAGCACGACTGTACGACCCCACGCCCCCAAGCACGACGGTACGACCTCTGAGCACGACGGTCCGACCCTTGAGCACGACGGGAAGTTCCATGACCACAATGGTCTGATCCTTCAGGGCCATATGAATGGTCAGGCCATCGTGCCTACGACTTCCCCCTGCCGTGCTCATGGACCCGCACCACCGTGTTCAGGGGCCTTCATCGTCGTGCTCATGACGTCAAGAGCAGACAGAGCGTGCCAACACTTCTCCTCAGTCGTACATAAAATCAAACGAACCAGAGAACCAAAGCACCGTAAGGGGGGGAGGGAAAAGAAAAAGTAATAAAAGAATCACTTCCTGAAACCAGACGGGATTACCTTTCCGTGTGAGAACTGCGCTAAAAGCCTTGGAAATAATTACTTTGTATGAGAAATCTCGATGAATATTCAGTTTAATATTAAGCGAAGACTGACTGGAAAATGACAGAGAGTGAGACAGAGGGACAAACAGACAAACAGATCGATCAATATGGATAGATACATAAAGAAATAGACGGAGGGGTCAATAGACAAATATACGACAGACAGACAGATGAATATGTTGACAGAGAGACGGGTACTTGGGCGAAAGCAATGCCTGAAATACGCCCAGCCGCTCACACGGGTTAACTAGCAGATCTTCCATGCGACTTCCTGTGGCACATACGCACTACACGCACTTCATGCTCTGCCATTTCCTGCCGACCGGGCGAATTACGGCTGCCATCTGCATGCAGCTTCCTGCAATAGGGGTTCATCCCGCATATAATAAATTCCGCTGATAAACAGGAGGTTCAGGAATCAACTGAATCTGGGCGAAGCAAAAAGTGGCAGCGCGGGTTCCGGTGCACGGCCGTGTGTGATCATGTCTGACCGGCGGACTCCCGTGTTACACCCGACCTGTCACACCTGCTGGATGGATGGCGCGCACACACCCGACTCCCGTGTTACACCCGACCCGTCACACCTACCTGGTGGATGGCGCGCACACATCCGACTCCCGTGTTACACCCGACCTGTCACACCTGCCTGGTGGATGGCGCGCACACACCCGACTCCCGTATTTCACCCCACTCGTCATGCATGCTGGATGATGGGTGGCACATATGCTACAAAGCTGACTTCCTCGGCACACTATGTATATATATATATATATATATATATATATATATATATATATATATATATATATATATATATATATATATATATATATATATATATATATATATATATATATTAATACAGGATCGAACGATGGTGTTTTCGAAATATGATATTA
>NC_092237.1:56981207-56986207 GCF_036320965.1 Panulirus ornatus | reverse complement strand
GAGAGAGAGAGAGAGAGAGAGAGAGAGACTATGAGAAGAGGAGGTAGAAAGGGGCTGTAAGGGGTAGAAAAGGAGGTGTCTCTGAAGAGCAAGGGCGAAGTTTGCTGGATACGGTTTCTTCCCTGAACACCAGCAACAGCGGAGCACCACTGGAATGCTACGAGAAATAGAGTTCCCCTTCCCAGCGCTGCCAAAAGTAATGTTTCTTTTAAACACCGTGAGAACTGCGGTCTCCCTCTGCTCACCATGATGATTAAAGCATCCTAAACACTGCCAGAACTCAGGTGTCCTCAATCCCTGCCAGATGATCTCCCCTGCAAAAGATTCACCCTCCCAGAGGCAAGCAGGTCTGCAAACAATGCTGGACTAATCTATGAAATAAAAGGAAGGAAGTAGTCCCCTCACGTCACAGCCAAAAATAGTTTATGTTAAACGTCGCCAGGTATAACTTTTACAAAAATAGAGGCAGAGAAACAGTTCCCTCCAGACTCTGTAGAGATGAAATCAAAATTAGAAGTATCCTCCAAACACGACCTGAATTAAGGTTCCCTACAAACGACGTTAATATTCAAGTTGTGTCCCTTTCCAACGTTACCAGAAGTAGCCTCCTCCAAACATCGCTCGAGGTACAGCCTCCTCCAAACACCATCAGTACAATCGAGTCCACTACTATGAGTGAGGTATCCTCCAAACACTGCGCTGCGGAAGCAGCTCCAAACGCCTCCGAGAGGAGTGAAAACTCCAAAATCTTCCGCTACCAATCTGCTCAAGCCACTGCCACAAGCAGACCTCCCTCCAAAAAGCCATACCAAGAGAAGGGCCGTCTAGAGACAACCCCCGCCTCCCTTCCCCGAATCTGGCGAAGGCCTGGCTAAATATTCAACGTCCACACTGCCACCCAGGTCTCTGTAGCGAGGCAGCTAGTTAACTAGTTAGCTAGCTCTGCCAGTCAACCAGCCAGCCTCATCAGAACCCGTCGTGTTTCCCTCACACACACACACACACACACACACACACACACACACACACACGAGCAGCAGCTCTGGGGCTTTGAGCATGAAGAGAACATCCTGTAGCGCGGATCCGGCAGCCGGTGCGCTAAACAGCGACAACTTTTTACACAGCTGCACACCCACCTACAGCCACTTACCTCCACAGCTTCTGGGTCTTGGTGCTGCCGCACCTATTCATATCCTCGCCAGGATGTCATTCCACCAGGCACAAGGAAACAATAAAAGAGGATTTTTGGTTTTTCTTTTGTTTTCCCCCCGTGGCAAGGTGTAACCTAGCGAAGGAGGTGCGACGAAGCTGCAGGAGTACTTACCCACCTACCTACCTACCTACCTTTGTATCTACCCACCTACCTACCTACCTACCTTTGTATCTACCCACCTACCTACCTACCTACCTTTGTATCTACCCACCTACCTACCTACCTAACAACCTACCCACCTACTCACCTACCTATATACCAACCACCTACCTACCTTCCTACCAACCTCCCTACCTACCTACCTACCAACTTACCTACCTACCAACTTACCTACCTACCCACCTAACTACCTACCTATCTACATACCTACCCACCTACCTACCTCTGAGTACCTCCGACGAGACAGAGCCATGGTGTAGGACTAGTAGGGCAGCGTTCATCGCAAGGGAGAGAGAGAGAGAGAGAGAGAGAGAGAGAGAGAGAGAGAGAGAGAGAGAGAGAGAGAGAGAGAGAGAGAGAGAGAGAGAGAGAGAGAGAGAGAAATGCACGGTGAGACTACGCACGTCAAAAGTTTATTAGTCTTCACATCACGTTATGCTGCATTACACATTCTTGTATCGTAACAATGGAGAAAAAAAAAAACCGTCTGAGCCGATGTATAATGTCGCCGGACATGATGAAGTCATGTGACCTGTTCAATGACAGGACCCCGTGAGTCATGCATATCTGTAGACGACCGTGACCTTTGCATGAATGACCTCGTCGAATCATCTACGAGACAGTTGGTGACAAAACCTCTCACAGCTCAATTATACATAGTCCATACACGCCATACATATTGCATGTATGATAACACTGTAATAAATAATACGAAAAACAAATAGATTATTCAAGGCTACACAAGGAAAGTCATCAACGCACACACAGGAAACACACTGTAGAGAAAAGTGGCTGAAATAAAACAGATCTACAACGTGAGGGCAATGCAGGAATTTCGAGAAAGGTCAAGGTGGAGTTACGACAAAGACTAAACGCAAAATGAGTGGAGAGGAAAGTCTACGATGCGTCTGAGACCAAGACATATGCGACAGGTGCGGGACAGACAGGTACTTGACACACTCAGGACGAAAAGACATTTACCTAAAATATTCAAGAAGACAGACGTGTGCCAGACACACTCAAGACGAAAGACCTGTGCCGCATACACTTCAGACGAGAGACAGACATGTGTCAGACGCTCTCTAGAAGAAAGGCACGTTAAAGGACGCACTCTGGGGAAAAGATACGTTAAAGGACGCACTCTGGGAGAAAGACACGTCAAATGACGCACTTTGAGAGAGAGACACGCTAAAGGACGCACCCTAGAAGAAAGACACGTTAAAGGACGCACTCTGGGAGAAAGACACGTCAAATGACGCACTTTGAGAGAGAGACACGCTAAAGGACGCACCCTAGAAGAAAGACACGTTAAAGGACGCACTCTGGGAGAAAGACACGTCAAATGACGCACTTTGAGAGAGAGACACGCTAAAGGACGCACCCTAGAAGAAAGACACGTTAAAGGACGCACTCTGGGAGAAAGACACGGTCAAGACACAATCTAAAAACACTACATGGGAGAAAGACAGTGGTAACACAAGACACACACACACCCGGGGCTCGGTCGAGGGAGGGAATCACACGAGACACTCTCAGCTCACAGGCAGGATACATGCGAGACACGTAGGTTTAGCTCAGCTGAGTGTATTGCGCCAAGACTGTGTGAGGGAGACGCGGCGCACGGAGACAATACCAAGCACCAGGCTGCTCCTCCCCTCCCCCGCTGCTACCACCTCCTCCTCAAGCATCACTCCTACCCTCCCCTGCCCCTCCCCCTCCCTTCCACTTTTACCTCCCTTCTCAAGCACCACTCCTACCTCCTCTTTACCCCCTCCACTTTCACCCCCCTCCTCAAGCACTAAGTTGCTAAACCTCCACCTTAAGCACTCCACCTCCTCTGCTAACCCACTCCACCTGGACCTCAAGCACAAAAATACCATCCTACCCTCCTCGCCCTTCCACCTCCTCCTCCTTCTCCTCCTCCTCCTCCTCCAGCACGAAGCTGCAGTCCTCACCCCCCTCCATGACCACATCCTCAAGGTTTCACAGTGAGCTCCTGAGCGAGAGACTGGTATCTTAACAGACAAGCATAATATTACATTTCATTAACATATGCCAGACAATTAACCACGGTGAACAAGCAAAATCCGATGAGAGAGATGGAGAAAAAGATCATGGAAGGATGACGTGGATGAAGCTGACTGATACCAAAGAAGTTTTGCAACAGACGACCAAAGGAGTCTTGCAACAGGAGAACAAAGAAGTCTTGCAACAGGAGGCCAAAGAAGTCTTGCAACAGGGGGAACAAAGCAGTCATACAACAAGGGGCCAAAGGACTCTTGCAACAGGAGAACAAAGAAGTCTTGCAACAGACGACCAAATGAGTCTTGCAACAGGGGGAACAAAGAAGTTTTCCAGGAGGCCAAAGGAGTCTTGCAAGTGGAGACCAAAGACGTCTTGGAACAGGAGACTAAGGACGGCTTGCAAAAGGAGACCAAAGTCTTGTTACAGGAGAGCAAAGACGTTTCGCAATAGGAGAACAAACACGTCTTCCAACAGGAGACCAAAGAACTGTTACAAAAAGAGACCAAAGACGTGTTGCAACTGGAGGTAGAAGACGTGGTGCGAAAGAAAGGGAAAGACGTGTTGCAACAGAAGAACAAAGACCGAATCTAACAGGATACTAAACAGGCAAGAGACGTGTTGCACAAGACAGACAAGGGCAACGTTACAGCAGACAAACTAGACCAACGCTGCACCAGACAAACAAGAACAACGTTGCACCAGGATACCCTGAGTGATGGCGAAGCATGTCCTCCAACTCCACGCCACACCGGACGGGCTACTGACCTGCCTCAGCCATTGCTGCAGCCTCGGAAGTTTCCCTTCCTCCCCTGCTCCACCTACCTGTGGATAAACAAGACATTATACATTAAACCCGACGTTCTTGCCGGTGTAGAACTCTAACCTCAGCTGCCAATAACACATACATGTCGTTAGTTAGCCCTATTCCCACCTCCGCACCACACGAGTATCACCGTGGTTCCTATTGCCCAAACAGGAAATTGAGCCCAATCATCCCGCTCTTACCCAAGTCTAATGGTATATTTCTGTTCCCATACGTTCGCTGACAATGTCACACATTTTGATGGTATTTGTCACAGTCCCAGCCTCTGTCGATGAGGGACGGTAGTTGCTCACGTACCTACACCTGTCCTTACCGGACCGCTAGACTCTCTGGCTGGGTAGCTCAGAATTACGTTCTACAGTATCGTTCTCATTTTCTTTTTCTCTTCTCTGTTACGTGTTGTCCAAACCGGCCAGCACTTGTTCACTAAGTTCTCTGTTCTACTCATCCTATGGTACTTGTCTGTCAAGTTCTTTACCACTTGTTACGCGAGCTTTCTTTTCTTCTTCTTCTTCTTCTTCTTCTTCTTCTTCTTCTTCTTCTTCTTCTCCTTCTTCTTCACTGCGTCGCTTGTCTCCCAAGTTCCCAAAGGATCGATTTCTAAGGACGACTCCCCCTCTCTCTCCCCCGGTACTGCAGAAGAAGGCAGTTGTAAAAAAAAAGAAAATGAATACAGAACTAAGCACTGCGGATCATTCCGAAGGGCGTCCTCACCCACACCGCCTCTCCTTCCCCTCCCCTTCCCCAATCCTCCCTGTCCCCAGGCGCCCACGGTGATAA
>NC_092237.1:56938707-56976207 GCF_036320965.1 Panulirus ornatus | reverse complement strand
CCTCTTCCCGTCTCTTCCTTTCCCATTCTTCTCCCCTCTCCCTTGACCTATCCCTTCCCATCCTTTTCCCCTCTCCCTCCCTTCCCCCTTGACCTGTCCCCCGTCCCTTGACCTGCTCCTACACCCTCGTACCCCTCGTCGACCCAGCCCTCTGAGCTACAAGGGTACGTCCCCCCCGCCTCGCCGGCGCCCAGCACTGCTATGACATCACCTTGACCATAACCACAGCATCCACCACCCATGTACACCCACCACCACCTCACCTCACCTCACACCACCATGGAACGCCCGTAATTTCCCCCACCTCCTTGCAACTCCGACCCTTTGAAAAAATGAATGAATAAAATCAATAGAGAGGCGAATCCTAATTAGAAAAAAAGTCTCAGGTGAACCTTCATCGCTCACCTAACTACAGGTGCACCTTCATCGTTCACCTAGCTATAAATAGTCCCTTTGAAGGAGGATAACAAGTCTGATTTCCATGCTTCGTTCCTGAGGTGCTGGCACCATCCTTTCAAAAAAAAAACAAAAACTTGGTCATGACCAAAAAAAATATATTTGAAATCTTAATCAGCATCGATGATGATCTTATTCTGATAACATGATAGAGAGCCTAGCTAACCAGCCATTGGCTTTAGGATCACCTGCCCTATAGACGAACTACTACTACTACTACTAGTACTACTACTACTATTACTACTAGCAGTAGTAGCAGTAATAGTAACAGAAGTAGTAGTAGCATTAGTAGTACTGCTGCTAATGATAATAATATTGATATGATAATAATAGTAATGATAATAATAATGAAAATAATGATATTAATATTAATAATAATAATAATAATAATAATAATAATAATAATAATAATAATAATAATAATAATGATAACAGTAATAATAGTTATATTTACTATGTAATCATTCATGGTAATTACAATAACATCAACAATAATAAGTGTAAAAACATTAATGTTCCACCACGAGGAAGACAAATACATTGATTTACAGAACGAAAAAATATATGTACCATGGTATTTGTCTTTGCCTAATAAGTACGAATTATGAATTTGAACTTCCTGTCATTCCTATGCAGATCTACGTAACTATGTGCCCCTAATTCTACTCAGCTGGTCACCTCGAGTGAGGTTACTAATGATGTAAGTGGGATGGTTCCTACCATATATTAGTCTTGAGTTACAGTGATGAGAAGAATGTGTTCACAGACAGACAGACAGACGCAGGGGGGTGACAACGTGATGTCCCACATGAACTAAGTCCTGGCGGGACATGATGACTATACTGTGTTAAGGTCTCGTAAAACCGTAGCGAGAGTCGTGGTGACTCGATCTCACGAGAGCTGCGACTCACAACCTCACGGATTCTGAGTCAACGGACACAGAGTGAAAAAAAGATGATCTTTCCTGTAGGGAGGTGGCGGGGGGTAAGTCAACTTTTCAATAGATACGAATCACTGATAGATAACCTACGAGTGGTTACCCAGCTGGAGGCCATCGTTACTCTCTCTCTCTCTCTCTCTCTCTCTCTCTCTCTCTCTCTCTCTCTCTCTCTCTCTCTCTCTCTCTCCAGCAGGCTCAGACGGGATGCCCAAGGTACGTAGCATCTCTCCTGGAGCCTGACTCACATCCTCGCCGGCTAGCAGCATACCTCCGCCGGACGGTCAGAGCGGAGGCTCGCCTCCTTCCAGAGGTTGAATCAATGACACCGTCGGATCACATCCAGCAGCCGCGCCGTCAGGCCTGGCGGACCCAGCCCCCATGGTCGCCTCCGCCAGGCTGCAGAACTAGATGTATTTCTTCCGTGCTCCTCTGAGAGAGAGAGAGAGAGAGAGAGAGAGAGAGAGAGAGAGAGAGAGAGAGAGAGAGAGAGAGACGGAGGCCCACAAGCGGCTGTGTCATAAACACTGTCATAAAGAGCATCACCGAGACGGTCGAATCACGATTCAGTCGCGGGGAGAATGCCAGATCGAGCGACGAGCCACCACATGATGCAGCCTGGTGTTATCTCTCTCTCTCTCTCTCTCTCTCTCTCTCTCTCTCTCTCTCTCTCTCTCTCTCTCTCTCTCTCTCTCTCTCTCTCTATCTATCTATCTATCTATCTATCTATCTGTCTGTCTGTCTGTCTATCTATCTATCTATCTATCTATCTATCTATCTATCTATCTATCGATCTCCTCAGTGAGGCATTACAGAGGGGAAGACGGGGTAGAGGGAATGAGACGACTTTCAAGCCATCGATCTCAGATCTACACACAAAACTATGGCATGAAGAACAGCAATAACAAGACACACACACACACACACACACACACACACACACACACACACACACACACACACACACACACACAAGCACCGAGACGTGTTCCGTCTGATGCCAGCCCGTTGGACGAGGCTCACCAAAGAGATTCAGGTTGAACGCGTGCGTCAGCGCCTCGCAGGCGCACGACATATCTTCAGCGAAAAACGAAATTAAAGGCAGATGTTTCCTGGTACACGTAAGACTTGAGAGGGGCCAGAAAATAGCGTGCGAGGTGTCCAACCTGTCACCCGGCGGGCCAAGAGCATGTTCTACGCTACACCAGGCAGCATACCTCTGGCAACGCCTCGACAAAAGAGCTCACATAATTAGCAAGAAATAAAAACTTCCTGGCTGGTAAGAAACGCTGTACGCGGCTCCTGCTGCTGCTGCTGCTCTCTCTCTCTCTCTCTCTCTCTCTCTCTCTCTCTCTCTCTCTCTCTCTCTCTCTCTCTCTCTCTCTCTCTCTCTCTCACACACACACACACACACACACACACACACACGTCTCAGCTAACTCCTCTTCTCAGACAGCGTGGCTGCCTCAGACAGCGTGGCTGCCCCCTGATCCTGTGCCTTGCCTCAGACAGCGTGGCCGCCCCAGATGCCGTGTCTGTCTCAGGTAGTCTGTCTTATGACGGCGTGTCTAAAGCAATTTGGTCCAGGCAGCATGTCTAGGGACATATGTCTCAGGAAATACAATCCACGAGTAGAGTCACGGGGCCCTGTAACAGTGACAACAACTCCTCATAGCAACTGCTGTGAGGAAGGATGGTAACAACAACAACGAGAAGATATAGGTGGTAACAACAACAACAACAACACTTACCAATACATACCACTGCAAGTAACACAACACCTGCTCACACACGACGGAACACTTCAGCAGCAACACCAGACAGACAGGCACCTTCAGGACACGACACCTGCACACACACACACACACACACACACACACACACACACACACACATACACACAGACTTTAGCAGCTGAAGGAATGGCTCACGTGCGCTTTTGGACGCTGGCACGGCTCGAGAGAGGCCCACAAACGACTCAGTACAAACACAAGTCACAGGTTGACTGGTTTGGTTGGTTTAGGATTGAGGCCTGTCGACTGCTAGGGTCATTACGGCCGTCAACACGAAGCTACAGCCACCTTCAGGTGTTGGGGACGATAATTCTAAGACCACTCAACACTCGTCCTATACAGACGGCCCGTGGCGACTTACTTGATTTTGAGGGAATCACGTCGCTCACGCACCCGGCAGCAATTACGTCTAGTTAAGGAAACGTCTACAGTCCACATCGTGGCGTTCGTGACGTTAGGCGAGTACCTAGCGTCGTCCGTGGAGAGTCTCTGGGCTTTACCGTGTTGCTATGGTACTGGCTGACGGTGTAAGGCTACCAGAGGTAATGGTGGTGCTAGGAGGGATAGTGTTGGTGTCGATGGGAGAGGTCCTGATGGTGAAAATGGTTGTGGTGGTGATGGTGAATAGTTATAGTGCATGGTGGTAGTGACAGCCGACACTGCAGCTGCTGGTGTAATGGTGGCGTTGTTGGCAGTGCAGATGATTGGTGTTAGTAATGGCAGTGATGTCAGTGATCGTGTTGATAATAGTAACAGTGATGGTTGCGCTGATGATGGTGGTTGTGGTGGTAGTAGTGATGGTGGTTGTGATGGTGGCAGTGTTGGTGATGGTGGTAGATATCAAGTATCATGGCGGTGCGTTACAACACATATCTTCTCAGATATGACCTTCCTTACGTCGGTCACACCTTCCTAAGTTCTGAAGCCGCGTGTGGCGAGCTAAGACCCATGTAATGGGGCTACTGAAGCCAGACTGAACACTGAGTAATGCTTCTCACCCACGCTCACTTCCCTCACTCACTCATCCTCTCCATCCCTCACCTCCTCCTTCTCCTCCTCCTCCTCCTCCTCCTCCTTTCGCAGCACCTACTGACCCTCAGCTCTCATTTTCTCATCATTCCCATCTCTCTTCTCAACGTTCCTTTCCGACGCTCATCTTTGTCCCCTCCTCACGCTGTCCCTTCAAACTCTCTCCTCTTTAACTCACCTCTCACATCCCTCCCTCACCTCTCCTTAATATCATCCGTAACATAGGCATCAGCCGTGATGAAGGGGACGACAAGGGGCACGACCGAATCCCCAGCCCAGGACGGCAGACACTTGCCTCCTCATCCAAGAGTTCGTGTAAACACGACATGACCTGCGCCACCATAAGTTCCGCTCGTACAGAGGAGAAAGTCCCGGGCCAGATCTCATGCTTCGTACCAAATTTGCCAACATAAAGTCTGATGAAACGTTTCACGCCCATCTACGAAAGAAAGTTTATCCACGCCCCTGGATATCTCTCTCCTCTCTATCTCTACCTCTCTCTAACTTATCCTACCTTCTGAGAGAAAATTCACAAATTAAGACTTAACATAATCATCACCACCGAGGACACACACAGAAGCCAGGCCTCTTCAGTACGGCAAACAACTAAATCTATTCACATCTTGTTTGTTCCAAGGCATTGTGTTGAGGGGTGGATTATGCAGGTGTGTGTGTGTGTGTGTGTGTGTGTGTGTGTGTAGCGACTCCCTACACACAGCGACATGAAAAACCTGAAGAAGACGTCAAGAGAGACCACGTACTCCTCTTCGCGAGGGTAAGTCAGGTTTAAGTCATCCCGCGAGACGTTAGGGGGTTTGTCACGGGGGCTGCTGCTGGTGCTACTGGTGGGAGCAATAACAGACCTTGTCTGTGAGGTGTGTTGTGTAGGTACTGCCCACGCAGCGGACCGTGACCGGCAACGTCTGTTGTTCTACGCCTCGAGCGAGAACCTACTGTGTCGGCAATCGCTACATGATAACCAATACCTACATGTGAACCCAAGCTATTGTTTTACCTTTTCTTCATCAGTGTTCCTTTCGAACTTTCATGCACGAATTACATTTCCAAACGTTTCAGATATAGCCACATCCGTCGGCAACAACAGTGACATATACATATATAACTTAGCCTGGGTCAAAGTTGACCTTAAGGTGTTGGGAGAAATGGCGACCCGATAAACAAATCGTAGAACCATCAAGACCCCAATGAACCGAGGGGACATTACTGAAGCGATCATGAGTGACGGCAAAATGTGTCGAACGCAAGGATGCGAAACACGGGCAAGTCCTCGCTCACTCCATCCCCGTGCAGCGGAGACCCCTTGTCGGCGCTTATCTGAGCTGAGCGGATAATTGACAATCATCCGCATGGCTGGCTGTTGTCCTGAGCTGTTGATACACCCTCCGCCGATCCTGCCCCGTCCGTCCCACGCGGGACAGCTATGGTACACTTGCAGGGGGTGGCCCCGTCCATCCCATGCGGAGGCAGCTACGGTCCCGTCCACCCAGAGCGGGGGAAGTTTACGGTACACCTGCAGGGGCGGCCCCCGTCCATCCATGAAGCGTGGCAGGTAGCCGGGAGACCGACCAACAGCAGTGCCCACCTGGGACAATAAACAAGGCCATCGTCGGGAGGGTGCTCGGCCCACCGTGACGACAAGTAGACTACAGAAGACCAGGGCAATTCTAGAGTGCTCCTTCTGAACGCTAATGACGTCTTCAACAAATCTCACTCAAGCTTTACTTTCCAACGGACTTAAAGTAGGTAGACGCACATAAAAGTAAAGAGGTAAGTATGAAGCAAATACTCTCTCGCCTCTCCCAGTCTCACAAACACACACCATCACCTGGATGCTTTGATGTATTGACTCGTACTCAAACTGAGCAGACGTTGCGGCGACATCAAACCCTTAGTGTGTTTCTTGAGAGAACGGCGGAATGGCTTTGTTCAGTGGTACTCTTTTACTTCCGCCATTTTTCCACCTCATACCTCCCATATTACCGGCACTACCTTCTCGCTTGACAGTAGCATATATTTTCCAAAAATATAACATCCCGGCAGCCTGCCATTTGTATTCTTCTCAGGAAATGGAAGAATTCTTGACAATTGTGTTAAGGGGGGGTCACTCGTCGAGCGTCGCAAACTTCCCCGGTGTGTCTACAGACAGAAGAAAGAACTACCATTTAATAGGATAGATTTAGTAGTAGTAGTAGTAGTAGTAGTAGTAGTAGTAGTAGTAGTAGTAGTAGTAGTAGTAGAAGTAGTAGTAGTAGTATCAAGTATTTGCACAACGAAACATGAATAGCACAAAATAAACAAACTAACATTCTGCCTTTTTCACAGAAACTCACGAGAGGACCAGTTAGTCTTGCTGCAACGGGCAGGGCCATTCTCCAGGGCTGCTGAAGCCCCCTAAGCGGCCCGGGCTATTCTCCCGTGCCGCAGGAACCAGTCACAAGCGGCCCTGGCCATTCCCCAAGGCTGCAAAGAACCAGTCACAAGCGGCCAGGGGGTAATGCCTCCACTGCAGTCATTAAGGTATCTAAATTGTGTATATATATCCCGAGAGCTGAAAACCCGGCAACCTAGAAACACACGGGAACCCACTGAAACATCTCGTTTGGGAGAATAAAAAAAAGAAAAAAATTGCTTTAACTTTCCGCTAGTCGGAAATATACAAGGGTCGTAACGCCTGGCCGTGAGCCGGTTCCTCCAATTAGCGATCGGCGGAGAACCTGGCCAGCTCGAATATATTTTGATAATAGTGTAAGAAGCGATGGTAAGTCCTGGAGGAGGAAGATGGGGAAGCGGGGACCATCATCGTCGTCATCCCTACACCCACATCACCACGGGTTTGCAGCCTTCCCCAGATGGGGTAGTAGTAGGACCCGACGAAACGCAGCGCAAAAAAGAAAAAGAAAAAAAAAAATCATCAGCGATATCAACCACGGCGTGTCACGCTCGGCCTTATGATCACTGTCGACCATCTTAGTGCCCGCCGCACCTGGATCTTCAGTTACTTGACCCAGTGTATTGACATCCTAAGATACAGCATACGACAAGGCGGGGGTGGGGTTGCTACCATGAATATTAGGCTGCCAAGCCTGTGTCGGGTCTGCTAAACTCCGCCAATTACACGCAACACAGAGCAAAGATGGACCGTGCACAAGGAGCAGTGCTAAAATTCGAGGTAACTCTGAAAGTCAGGGGCGCGTTATCAACAAAGAGAGCGCATTACCACCGCGTTATTAACAAAGAGGACTCGTTACCTCAGCGTTATCAACAAAGAGGACTCGTTACCTCAGCGTTATCAACAAAGAGGACTCGTTACCTCAGCGTTATCAACAAAGAGGACTCGTTACCTCAGCGTTATCAACAAAGAGGACTCGTTACCTCCGTGTTATTAACAAAGAGGACTCGTTACCTCTGCTTTATCAATAAAGAAGGCTCGTTACCTCCACGTTGTTAACAGAAAGTGCTCGTTACCTTGTACACAAACGACTATCCAGAGACTTAGAAAGATATCATAAGAATCTACGTCTCTTTACAGATATCAACTCGAATCTTAAGGACAAGAACAGAGCCCAGGTCGTCAGTGTGGTCATCAGGAACCCATGGGATAACCATCTTTCTCATGAACCTACCAGCAGGAAGTCCATCTGCAGCTGACAGGTGGTGATTTACCGAGGACGACAGACGGCACCCGGCAGGTGGCGCAGCGGAAGATAACAGACGATCACTGGACAGGTGGTACATACTGGTCACGTCCACTAGTCAGAGTTAAGTAAGACCAGGTTATGTTAGGTAAGCCGGGTTATTCCATCTCTACCCCTGGTTACCGGCAGGTGAGCGGGTGTGAGAGAACCCGGCCGGGGGAGCGAACGAGAACGGCTTGTACTCCTGAGTTCGATGAGGTCGACCCATCGTACACAATCCCCGGGGGTCAGGTACGAGCGGTCATGAGGTCCGGTCATTGTGCTGAGCGAGTCGCACGCACGAGGTGGTCATGCGAGCACGACTCACTGTGAACTGTCTCTCTTTCTCTCTATTCAGTGAGGTCGTGGTAACATTAATCCCCCTCCCATCCAATCTCCTTTGTGACCTGCCGCTCATTAGTCCGTTGAGCACGACGTTACGACCATTAAGCAGGATGTTACGACCCTTGAACACGACGCTGCGATCCTTGAGCACCAAGTTACGACCATCAAGCACGATTTTACGACGCCCTGAGCACGACTTTACGACCACTGAACACGACGTTACGACCCTTGAGCACGACGGTATGACCGACCTTTGTTTGACCACACGCTCAAGAGGCCAGATCAAAGGACCAGAACATTACACCCCAGGTTCGTGTCCGATGTGCTCAAGGGTCGTACCGTCGTCCTCAAGAGGGCAGCGTTACGTAAACCAGAGCTGAGCTGCGTTACAGGCCGAACCTCACGCCTGTATACACACACACACACACACACACACACACACACACACACACACACACACACACACACACAGCATCACAGATTTATGTTTTCTTTATTCAATCCTTCTTAGTGTTCTCACTTCTTCCATCACCCTCCCTCTTGATCCTCTCTCTCTCTCTCTCTCTCTCTCTCTCTCTCTCTCTCTCTCTCTCTCTCTCTCTCTCTCTCTCTCTCTCTCTCTCTCTCTCTCTCCTTCACCCTCCCTCCCTCAGGAGCGCACATGACGTCTTTTCCCCCATCCTTCTGCACCCTCCCCGTCCAACCCCATCATCTGCCCCTCAACAGGTTTAATATCCTCTCTCGTCCCTTCCTCTTCATCCTCTTCGGATCTTTATCATGCAGGGTCCGCTGCCGCTCGGCTCCCGCCCGTGCTCCCTCCACTCCTTATACATCCTCCACTTCCTCTCATTCCCCTCCTCTCCCTCCGCTTTCTACCCATCCTCCTTCCCTTCCCGTGTCTTCCTTTCCTCCGATCTTCGCCTCCCCCTTGTATTCCCATTTCCTACCCTCCTTTTAATCACTCCCTACCTTCCCTCCACACCCTATATTTTTCCCTTCCACAAGTCTTTCCTCACTATCTCTGAAGTCCCTTCCTCCAGCATCTACATGCGCCTTCCACCTCTCTCTCTCTCTCTCTCTCTCTCTCTCTCTCTCTCTCTCTCTCTCTCTCTCTCTCTCTCTCTCTCTCTGCCCTCCCTCCAGCGCCGTCCACCTGACTCCCACTACTCCCTCCCTCCCTCCACAGGTTATGTACCCTGTCAGTTTTTCCGTTCGTACCCAGCCTAGCCATGTATCGTCTTCTGTGGGCGCTGACCCTCATTACAATGGGTGTTTCCTCTGGACACTGTTATTCGGCCATGGCATTAGGGCGCTCCATATATATATATATATATATATATATATATATATATATATATATATATATATATATATATATATATATATATATATATATATATATATAAAAATAATAATATATATACTGATGTACCCATATGTAGACGTGCATATTAAGACATAAAGCAGTTTAGTTTGAGGGAAAATTAAAATGTGAGGGAGTTACTGACGGGGTAAAGACTTGATCCTCTTTGCCTCTGAGCTTCAATCATTCGTGTATTTCGTTAATTAACTGATGTATGCAGGGGAAAGGGGTTGGCTGCACGTCATCAAACATCCACGCTTCGGCCCACCAAGCTTCGCATCGTCCGCCTCGCATGTTCAACACATATGCTCAGGCTAAACACCGAGGCAGGCGGTAGGCAGTGCAACGTGACAGTCGATAGCGAGTCCACTCCTCCTGAATTCGTGAAGCACAATTGAACGGTGAAACAGTGCCCCTGGTGGAGGCGGTGAAGGCGACCGATCTCCCTTCCTTCCTGCTTCTCCTCCTCCTCTTGGCGGTGACTGAACACAACAGGGGGTCTGACTGACTGACTGACTGACTGACTAACTGGTCCCCAGGTCACGACCAGAGCTCGGAGTTGGGGGCCACCAACCAGACCTCAGGGTCACCACCGGTGGTCGCTATGTAGGCAAACCCTGCCTTCATCACCTCGACCCCCACGACCTTACAGGCACCTCTAACTTGTTCCTCAACTCTCTCTCTCTCTCTCTCTCTCTCTCTCTCTCTCTCTCTCTCTCTCTCTCTCTCTCTCTCTCTCTCTCTCTCTCTCATACTGGATTCTTGCACTTGTATATACCAGAACCCCCGTAGTCCATTCCTCTGCCCTGCAAACAACAGCCCGCCCCTCACAGTGAGAGAGAGAGAGAGAGAGAGAGAGAGAGAGAGAGAGAGAGAGAGAGAGAGAGAGAGAGAGAGAGAGAGAGAGAGAGAGAGAGAGAGAGAGAGAGAGAGAGAGAGAGAGAGACCCTGGGGCCGCCATGAGTCGTACAAATTAATACAAATCATCATTATAACATTATTCGGAATATTTAAAGTGTGTAGAACATTTCTCCGGTGGAAATATATGAGCCCCGTGGGGCCCCCACTCGGCAAGAGGTCATGAGGGTCCTTGTAGAGGTCATGCAAAAGACTCCCTCCAGGCATGAGCAGTGAGAGAGGGAGAGGGGACGAGAGGGAGAGAGCGAGAGCTCTTTGCAGTCGGAGTAGGAGGAGGAGTAGGAGGCGAGGACCTGCCCTTAACTCGACGAGGGGGAAGGCAGTCATTACGGAGGGGTCCCCCTCGCCATGCACGCGCCCACCACCCGCGTTACACACACACACACACACACACACACACACACACACACACACACACACACTCCTTCCACAAACGCAGTCCAGCCATATCATTTTTTCCGCCCCCTGTCAAGGTAAAAATTAATTGCAATACCTTGATATAAATATATATATATATATATATATATATATATATATATATATATATATATATATATATATATATATATATATATACTGGTGTGGTGCGCAGTTGGCCATGATGCAAACATTCCATGCATTCGCCTGGGCTTACCAGGGATCCTGCCCACTTGTTCTGCATGACCATTTGGTGGTACCGGCATGCAGGGTACGTGTGTCGCAAGCAGACCAAATGGTACATCTGAGGGGCGCAACGTTGTACCCTCCCGGTGCAAAAAGAAAAAAGAAAAAAAAACGCCCCGATGGCTCCAGAACTCATACAGGGAGCTCATCCATCCCTCCCCTCCATTAAACCCCCATACTTAACAGAAACTCTCGCCATGTCTGCATCAGTATTAACAAGTTACACTACCAGAGAATAATGATCATCATTAAGTCAAACAGAAGGAGGGATAATGACGGGTGATAAGGAAAGTGAGGAAGCGAAACACAAGAGGATCATTAGGGAAAAAAAATAACTCATGGCCGGGGGTTCCGCATGAGACCCTAATGACTTCAGCTGTTTTGACTTTTTTTTTACTGGGGGTTAGGAGGAGAAGGAGGAAAGGTGGTCTTCCTCCTCCTTCCTACGGACCCACCTGTGGCTACAGCGCCGCGGACCTCCCACTGGCTGAAAGCCTCAGATACGCAACGGGTTTACTAACAACACATGTCTACATAATGATTAACTGATGGTCCTGGTCTGACATAATGGTCTTGACGGATTTATAAAGGGAGGGTCTTCTGTCCGCGTTGGCTTCATGGCGTCTTACTCCTCCTCAAGTGCTACCATGTCGCCCTTCGAGTACGACGGCTTAAACGTTGAGTACGCGCGCTCGCGAGGCTTTGTAGTTGTGTTCGACTTAAGTCGTCGTACCCAAGGTATCAAGTCATCGTACCGAGAGTGTCGAGACGTCGCACTCAAGGCGCTGAGTCGTCGTCGTCGTCGTACTCAAGGGTTTGGGAGAACGACCCAACCCACGCGGTAACCTTCAAGACACGAAGACTCTGTCCAGCTAGATCCATTGGACAACCACTGCCACTCTAGGACGTGCGTTCGTATGGCGGGCCTGTGTGTGTGTGTGTGTGTGTGTGTGTGTGTGTGTGTGTGTGTGTGTGTCTTGACCACGGCCGGCCGCCACACCTGCCCCCTCCCACAGGGCTTACCCCAGTAAGGCTGCAGCATGCGCGGCCGCCCGTCCAAGCGTATCCCTGCGGCCTGGAAGGTATATTACCTCAGATGGGTAGCAACGGCTAAAACCTCAAAAGAAACAAAGAAGCATTCTTGAGCATCGCAACGCCAGTGAAAAATTGAAAACGTGCTGTCGGCAGCAGCGTTACAAAAGGCTCCGCCCATTAGCGATAATTAGTATTGCTTTCTGTGCAATATATTATTGCGAGTCTTATCAGCGGCGAGATTGAGGCGCTGTTTTTTTTTTTTTTTCGGTCCAGCATTATGTAATGGGTCCGGGGGTTCAGCATCTGCTGGACCAACAAGCTTAGAACCTCGAAGACGACCTCCCGTACGACCCTCGGGTATGACGACGATGTCCAGGTCACTGGACTGGTCGTTGTCACACCCACGGTGGGTCGTACCCCGTCACGCCTCAAGGAATACCGTTGTTCCCGAAGTCTTGAAGAGTCGTATACACTTGGCAAGTGCTCACCTTCCATCGCGCTACGAGACCGTACTACCATCGCGTTCCAGGGTCGTACCATCGTGCTCCGCGGGTCATGCCATCGTACGCCAGGGTCGTACCGTCGTCATCAAAGGTGTCGCACTCTGTCCGTGTTCAAAGCATAACTTCTGGCAGGAAAGAGAGTGGGATGACCCATGATCTTTCCACCTCACAACGCTGCCTCCGCCTGCACCGGGCGGCCCAGCCCATCCAATCAGCGTACACCCGCAGTACGTGCGGTGCCAGTACCGCACTACCCGGATGATGAAAACGTCTCCACTTCGAACCGTTATAATCCCCAAGTGACCACATGAATGACCTCGATCACAACGAAAATAGAATTCCTCTGAAATGTTGAACAGGAAAATGTCGAAGCTACATTTGACACTACTGGAGTTTGATATTCAATCTCAAAGTGTATTTGAGTTTAGTGTCAACAAAAGAAGTTGATCAGTGAATATTCCACTGTATTCTAATCATCCACAGCAGGTGTTGGTCAACCCCACCAATCTAGCTCAACCTCAGTGGATGTGGCCCTCATCATCGACTCTCAAAACCATTAATCCTTTACTGACAATCTTAAACTTGGAAGGTTGGTTTCCGAAAGTGGTTGGGGGTGGAGGATGGTGAGGAGGGTTATTCTTAGGGCGTTTTATTTGCCCTTGAAGCCTAAGCCAGTCATATGTATCCTTGAAGCCTCTCGGTCGCATGTACCCTTGGAGCCTCCTAATCATATGATATCCTTCCTTCCTCGCTACTTTGAACCCTAAATATCATCAGCGATCATCAAAGCCACTTGAATTAATTAGCATAAATGTACCATAACGAGGCTGCTGTGCTTTCAGGCAAATCTTTAAATGGCTTCTCAAATTGCGGCTATCAATTAGAAGATAAAGATAACGGCAGCTGACTGCGATGTGTCTCTCTTTGGCTGACAGCAGCTGACTGCGGTGTGTCCCTCTTTGGCTGACAGCAGCTGACTGCGGCATGTCCTTCTTTGATTGACAGCAGCTGACTGCGGCATGTCCCTCTTTGGCTGACAGCAGCTGACTGTGGTGTGTCTCGCTTTGGCTGACAGCAGCTGACTGCGGCATGTCCCTCTTTGGCTGACGGCAGCTGACTGTGGCGTGTCTTTCCTGACTGTAGTAAAAGGCCCTTCGTCCGCCAGGTGGCTGAGGCATTCCTCACACCAAGGCAATTCTCGTGATGGGTGGGTATCAATCAAAGAAAACAGTCCATTCAAGATTGGCAATATTGGTTCTGTAGTCACATGAAGAGCTTCTTCAACTGTGGCAATACTGATGGATCTCCAGGGGTTTGAATTATTATCATGACGTGTTTCCTCTACGATGGCGATATTGACGACTTATATCGTCTCTAAGGTACCCTGCAAACACTGGTAACAATGCCGCTGTATGTGTACATCAGATGTGCTTCTTCCTCTTGCCGCCAGGAGCGGCACAGAAGACGAAGATCCACACACACACACACACACACACACACACACACACACACACACACACACACGCCAATGACCTCTCCAGCAAGAGAGGCAAACAAAACAAAATCAATTTCTCGAGATCCTGTTTGTTCCGTCGAGACTCAACGACCATAAGCTCCTGAACAGCTCTTACTCCCTAGTGTCGTCAAGGAAACGAGGCTCAGATAACTAGAAGAAAAAAAAAAGAAACGAGAGAAGAAAAAAAATATGCGAACAAGATGGACGACGTATTGCGAAAAAAACACGAAAAATGAAGATATTAGGAGCCTAAAGAGAAGTATTAGGGAGTCAGAACAGATTCTAACTGAAGGAGACAAAGAACGGGAATCCACAGTCTCGGGTAGGTTAAGGAAGGCCAGTGGTGACGAACGAGCCAGTGTGGTTCGTGGCGGTCAACGAGGGACTCGAGGCGATATACGGACGACATACACGACTCATCGATATACTGGCGATTTATGAAAGAGCGAGACGTACCGAGGATGCACACGATATATCAAGGATACAGGCGATACACCAGTACAGAAGTATCGGAGATACAGACAGTACATATCAAGGACGCAGACGATACGAGGAATCAAAAGCGAGACAGTCAACAATACAGACAATCGTTACGGTGAGGATACAGACGGTGCGTCACAGCTGAGCAGCGAAGTGTCCGTGAGGCGAGGAGAGTTCTGTCGAACCCTGCACCAGCTTGGGCCTTTGAGGTGACTGCCACCACCCACTCACCACCACCTGTCGTCGCCTTTCACCCGACGCCTACCACACATCAACTGACACGCTACCACCCATAACCATTCACCTTACCACCACTTACAACGCGTTGCCCCGTCTGCTAATGCCTTCTCACACGTTGTCCGACGCAAACATGCGTGCCGGTACACACGGCAATATGTCTCCACGGCCGAGAACACCAAGTTGATGCCCAGCTCACCGGGAGGGAGAGAGTCTGACCCCCAATTCCAGACCGTTAAGACAATGCGATACCATCTCCACAGAGCCAGAGCTACATGAACTAACATACATCATCTTGAGATGAGGAAGATCATATATAATCCGATCCTCTATTCCTCATTAACATGCACAATCCTTCGCGTATAATTGAACGGTCACCGGTGTGCAGTGGCTCAGGACAAATTTCACTGCATTAGAAATTTCCGCTGTGAACCGATCAGTTAGAGACGGGAAAAGAAAACACCAAGAAAGTTGTCTTCTAACAGGACCTTGTCTTGGACGCTTTGGCTGTCGATTTTTTTTCCTTGTTTGCACTCATTAAATAACATGCTAATCCATTAATACAAATACACACACACACACACACACACACACACACATATATATATATATATATATATATATATATATATATATATATATATATATATATATATATATATATATATATATATCTTTTCTTTCTTCTTTCTTTCACACTATTCGCTATTTCCCGCATTAGCGAGGTAGCGTTAAGAACAGAGGACTGGGCCTTTGAGGGAATATCCTCACCTGGCCCCCTTTTCTGTTCCTTCTTTTGGAAAAAAAATAAAAAAAAATAGAGAGGGGAGGATTTCCAGCCCCCCGCTCCCTCCCCTTTTAGTCGCCTTATATATATATATATATATATATATATATATATATATATATATATATATATATATATATATATATATATATATATATATATTAGGTTTAGGGGTAGGGCAGGAGGATGGTAGGAAAGAGGGTAAAGACCCCTTCTCTCTCTCTCTCTCTCTCTCTCTCTCTCTCTCTCTCTCTCTCTCTCTCTCTCTCTCTCTCTCTCTCTCTCTCTCTCTCTCCACTGTGTCAGAAGTGTTACATCTCTTAAAGAATAGGTCTTCCTAACTTCCGCTCTGAAGGTGGAAGCCGTAAGGTGGTGTTAGTGTCAGGGGACGGGGACACTCGCGTCGAACGGTATCAGAAGGGACCATATAAGGGGGGGTCAGAAAGAGGCGAGGAGGGACGGGGAAGGGGGGATGGATGTCAGGGATCGGGGGAAGGTGGGGGATGTGTCGAGGAGGTGGAAGAAGTCAAGGAGGGAGGAGGAGGAGGAGGAGGAGGAGGAGGAGGAGGAGGAGGAGGAGGGGACACCGTGAGGCCAGGGGGTTACAGACACACCTTAGTATGCGCAGCAAAGCTAGCCTGGCCCACACCAACTTCTGCCTCATCATCGGCAGACTTGTTTGAGAGAGAGAGCTCTAAATAACCGGCCGGATTTCCTGTTTCTAAACGCCACTTGTTGTATTCCCAGTCCCCTGTGGTCTGAGGTGATGGGGTACACGTGGTTGCGCGCGCACGGTAGCATGTTACAAAGGTGATGGGTACGAGGGATAATGATGGGAGGGCTCTGCCGGGGCGTCGGGTTTCTAAGGATGATGGAGTGCACGGACGAAGTGGAGCAGGATGGATGGGGCGTAAAAAAAAAAGGACACTGAAATGACGCTGTGCGGGAAGTGGTGTAATGAGGAGGGGTGAGGGAGGAGGTACTTACCTTGCAGCACAAGCATGTAGCTGCATGTGGTAGGGTGTCAGGATCCTGCCGTGAAGGGCCAAGGAAAATGGAACACCTCCTCCTCCCCCCAGGTACTGCGTGACGACAGTGGCACCAATAAGGACGAGCATGGTATCTGTGGCGGGTTAGCAACTGGGGGTAGGGAGGAGGAGGAGGATGTGTGAGGAAGACAATCACAAAGAACACCAAGGTCTTTTTAGCGAGTCTACAGGAGTGCTGATTCAGGGTGAGGTTGCGTCTTTGGTCAAACCCAGCGTGCAGACGACAGCTGATGCAAGTAGGATGTTACTGGAGATGAGCGGTAGTTGGATATCGTCAAGACTGCGAGATATCATTAATGACCGTGAATTACCCACTTCAAATGCTGAGGTCAAAGGTTCCCCCACTGTGCGGTGGCTGGCTGTGAGATGAGAATGGTGAAAAAATGACTTTAAGTTGGTCTGCAGCAGAAGTGGAGGCCCTCCTCAGCACAGAAGACGAACCCGTGATGACAAGTATCATTTGTATCCGAGTTCATGGTCTGTGGTCACTGAGAGATGATCACTCATGCAGAAGAATGAGATCGGGGGAGTGAACAGGAATTCTTAAGTCACAGAATGAAGGTGGAAAATCGTCAGACCATACAGTACATACCACTCTTACAGATATTACAGTTGGACGAGGAGGACGAAGAGGACGAGGAGGATATTAAAGAATGATGAAAGACCAAATATGAAAAGTTTGAGAGTATCCTCATTACAAGCTCTGGAAATGTCACGAGCGATGGGAAAAGATTTGTAAAGGTTTTCAAGAGTCCAAACCTTGAGTGGCGTAAGAGAGAAAATCGACAGAGAACAACCTTTCAACCCCATACAGTCTGTAGTAACTGTGTTTCTTCTTGGCAGAGAAGCCCAAGGCGAGGCCACTCTTATGCATACGGACGTACAGTTGGACAGAGGAGAATATTCACCCTATTTAAGAATGGATATATATATCAATAAGTCCCGAGGAGATGGGGAAAGTATCAATGGGAAACAGAATTCAGAAAAGTCCGTGATGAAACGGGGTCAACTCCGGTGCACATCCCTCAGAACCAAAAGTGAGGAATGATGCCCGAAACAGGGACCTTCCTGCTGTCAAAATGTCACGAAGTGTACAAAACACTGCGGTCATAAGTTTGATAAGCTGGCGTGTGGATAGAAAGCAGGAATGAACCAGCGAGTATACAGAGGAAGAAAAATAAGTTCTCATCACGGCTTTGGAGAAACTTGAAGCTCTGTAAGGAAACGGATCTGTGTTTGTGTACAGTGAGGGGTGAAATTAAAACCTGACTGCTGCTGGCGTCGGGGTCGTGTGATACGACAGAACTAATCCTCCCCAGAGATAGTTGTGGTCGACTACGACTGCCAGCAACGGTCTTTGTTATCTGACGGACTTTTCTTAAATTGAGGGGAAAACGCAACTGAATGACCAGAGCAGCGATCCGAGACAATGCCTCGGCCAGTCGCTTGGGCCAGGTGGGGACAAGCTGTGGCCCTGCGGAACTCTGAAAAGTCAAGAGCAAAACCACATCCAGGAGTTCCGAGTATAAGACTTTTAGGTACTTATATTCCTAATTAACTTTTCTTCTTCTTCTTCTTCTTCTTCTTCTTCTTCTTCTTCTTCTTCTTCTTCTTCTTCTTCTTCTTCTCCTCCTCCTCTCTACCCTCTCCTAGTCCGAGCTTACACCCAGTACCTCCGGTGCAGAGCAGATAAAGTTACAAAGCAAAAGAGGCAAGATGAATGATGAGGCGAAGGATTCTTTGAAAGGAAAAGAGATGATGGACACAGGGTGTTTCTATGGTTGTATCAAAGAAAATAATCGTGTACAGAAGACAGATAGGAGACTGCACTGTGTGTGTGGAGCTACAGTAAGACAGCAGCGGGAAGTGGGAGGTTCCAGAGTACTTCCTTTTAAGCCGCCACGGCACTACCTTTTCAGTTTCCAGAGTATTTCCTTCTGAACTTCCAGAGACCTTTCTTTTGAACTTCCAGAATATTCCCTTCAGAGCCTCCAGAGTACTGCCTTTGGAGTTTCCTGAGACCTTTCTTTTGAACTTCCAGAGTACTTCTTCCTTAGTCTCCAGAGTAATTCCTCTGAGCTTCCAGGATAGGTACTTCTAAACTTATAGACTACCTTTATCTGTATTTCTATATTACTTCCTCCGGAGCTTCCAGGGTACTTCCATCTGAGGTGCCACAACGACTCCTTCTGCCCCACATATAATTCTACCACAGCAGTGTCTCCACGGGCTATGGTGGCCTCTCGACCAACAGTGTGCACAGAAGCAATGGACGATGGAAAGATATGCTCAAGGGACGAGAGGTGACGAGGTGACGAGAGACGCAGGGAGTGACGAGTGCAGGTAACGATGGTGACCGGGGATTTGATGGGGGTGCAGCAAATGATGGGGTACTAGCAAGTGATGGGTGCAGATATCGGTGGTGGTGACTAGCAAGTGATGGGATTCATGAGGTGACGGTGTCAAAGGGGAGCGGAGTGCAGTGAAGACTGACAGAATTAAGTGAGCCACAAGCAGTCATGAGGCAAGCGGGTGGAGGCGGGGTGTATTACATGATGCAGATGGAATAAACGAGAAAATGAGGAGGATGGAGAATACGTTTGTTTCGTTGTCTTTCCTCGTTCTCTGTCTCGTAGGTCATACGAGAGAGAGAGGGAGAGAGAGAGAGAGAGAGAGAGAGAGAGAGAGAGAGAGAGAGAGAGAGAGAGAGAGAGAGAGAGAGAGAGAGAGAGAGAGAGAGAGAGAGAGAGAGAGCATGGATATAAATGGCCAGAGACACACTTGAAAATCCCTGAAGCGTGTTCAGGGTACTGTCTTGAAGTTGACATGACCTCCCCCCCCCCATCTCCTACTTTCCGAACCTTGCCCCAACACCACCATAACAACCACCACAACCACAATCACCACCACCACAACCACCACAACTACGACAGCCACAGCCCTCTCTTCGCCCATCTTCTTACCTTACCCACTTCTCGTACTTCCTTCTCTCTACAGCAATCATCACCTTTCCAGTTCCCCTCCCACCCACCTTCCAATCATCCGCGCCTCTCCCGCCTTCCCTTCTTCTGTCTCCTATCTCCCATACCCATAGTCATTACCCTAAGCCTCACAACAACCACCTCCTCCTCATCATGATCATCATCTTCCCACTGTCCTCCACCAACCCCTTGCCTCCCTTAGCCACCTGGCTGTTCCCCCACCACCTTCTGGTTTCCAGGCTTGGGGGACGGGTATGGCATGTAGCCGATCATGCAACCAACCAAGCAGGAAAGCAATGCCCCCGAGAACGACATGAAACAAAAAAAAAAAAAGAAGGGTGGCCAACAGATGGCAGGTAGTGAGGTGACGGGTGAAGAGACGTGGCATCACCACGTGTCGTCTGCCGTCCGGCTGTCATCCTCTTGTGGATGGATCGCTGGGTGCAAATTTGTCCCCTGGCTAAAGACATGAGGTACAAGGAGAAGTGGGAGTGAAGGAACTGGACGGGAAGGTGGGGGGGTGAAAGCAAGGAAGGGAGGGAGGGAGGGAGGGACGACACCGGAGGGAAGGGAAGCGGATGATGGTGCTTGTGAGACCTACAAGTGAAAGGAGACGTGGTCAGGTCCTGGAGTTGGAGGAGGGAGTGGTACTTGGGGGGGGGGGGAGTGGAGGAAGGAGGGTGACTTCAAGGGGAAGAGAACTGAGGAAACTCTGACAGTATGGTGAAGGATCGATGTAAGCTACTGAGGGGGTGGTAGGTAGAGGGGCTAGACCGAAGAACTTCAGACGTTTCGAGCTATAGATTGAAGTACCTAAGAACTCCAGGAAGGAAAATCCAGGAGTTATCGAGAATAAGGACGAGAATCTAAGGACGTGTCAGGGCAAGGGTCTACAGGCGGCGTCGGGGACAGACTGGAGCATTAGGTCGGTATCGAGGTTTAAGGAGAGGATCCAAAGAGAGCATTATAGCCCAGACCATCAGGGAGCATGGTGGCTAAGGCTAGGTATCACTGCGAGGATCTATGGAAAGTATCAAGGCAAGGATCTGGGGTGAGTATCAAGAAACTATGGAGGATATCAAGGCACGGATCTAGGGAGAGTATCAAGGCATGTATTAAGGGAGGGTATCAAGTCAGAATCTGGGGAGAGTATCAAACCAAGGATCTAAGGAGACCACAAGAGCTTGAGGGAGGGAAAGACGACGCTCTGAGACAGTACGTAAAAGTAGAAAAAAAAAAGGAAGTGAAAGGGCTTGTGAGCGTCGGGGAGGGAGGGTGGGGGGCGGAAGTCGTCCTCCAACACTAGCTTTCTCTAAGTCTGTCTGGGGCGGCCCGTCTGTGTTAGACTACCCGGGGTGAACCGGCGAGGGTGGAGGAGGAACCTCACACGACATGGTAGGTGGGTGCAGGAAGTTGTTGGGCTCCGGCGGAGAGGGGGAAGAGGTGAACTAAATACGGCACTGGCGAGGGTAGGGAGAAAGAGGAGAGAGAGGTCTTGAAGGATTGTCTTAGGTAGAATTCAATTTCCTCTCTCACTGCACCTTTGCGTGAGTAACCAAGTCTAAGTCTGGTACCTATCTATCTACCAGCCTCGAGGGAAGGATGAACAGGGAGGGTTGGTGCGGGCAGACTACGGCACCCAGGACTCCAACACGGGAGGCGACCGTGCAATGACTTATAGTCGGCAATGCTAACCACTACACCACGAAGATGTGTCCTCTCTCACGAGGGGGATCAGTAGATTATTTGCGTCGCCCGCAGTGCAGCACGGTTACAGGGCAGTGGAAAAAAGAAGGGTTGGGAATATCACTTGGAGAACGTCAAAAACATCTGCAGGACGTCCCATGACCCCAGGCGGAACCTTATATAAGTCATGGACCAGGTTTAAATTTCGGTTCAAACCCTTACATAAGGATTCTAAGTCACAATTCACACTAGAGCTATGGGTCTTATGCCATTCAGTGCTTTGGGTGCTGGGAAGCAAATGAACGAAGTACACAGTATACGATTCGACCTGATCCGCGAAAGTTTGGCCAAACGCATCTTCATTAAAGCGGGTAAAGTCGCTCCCTTCTGTCCACAAGGTGTCCGCCATGCCACGCAGGCGACGCAGAAGATTTTACAACACTTCTTTATGGCGTCGGGAATCGTGATGTCGGAAACCCGAACGAACCAGAAAATGAGATCAAATGGAAATTAAAAATGGAAAACGCAATCACAGATAAGTGTCTCGACCCCACGGTGAAGGATCCACGTGGGTTGCTCCACTGGGACCTGTTCCTCCAGCCAACGAGGCAGTTCCAGATGTTATTGCCGGTGTGCAACCTAGGAAATATATATATATATATATATATATATATATATATATATATATATATATATATATATATATATATATATATATATATATATATATATATATGTATGTATATATTAACGTACATGTTTTTCTTTAAGGCCTCCGCCTGCTTGAGGTTCCACATCGAGTGAAGAGTCACCTTCGGCGAGGCTGAAGCACCGTCAGTTGACGAGAAGAGAGTGGAGTCTCGTCAGAGAACTCGCTCTAAGGAGTTCATCCATCTCGTCCCTGTTACTGAGTGGAGTTGCAACCTCGGGATGAAGGAGCCCATGGGAAGGGAGTACTGGGTAACACTAGGACTCCTTCAGAGAGGGGTCCTGGGGGGTAATTATTGCCGTAGGTGAATGAAAGTAAATAAAAGCAATTGATAAAAGGCAAGGAAAAAGAATGTCCTCTCTTTCACCACTCCACTTCAGCGATATTCCCTCGCTTTCAACACCCACATTTACGCGACATCCCCCACGTTGGCCACGATGCTAGGCAGTATTACCCAAGACACTGACAGACTTCGTACGTCACCCGTGGCCAATGAAGTCCTTACCATACCCAACACATCTACCCTGGCAAGTTATAGCGTCTCACGTAGAGCAACACGGCATCAAACCATCATACAGTGACATGCTATCACCATAAAAGACACACCATGCAGCACCACTACCTCACGCCGGACACTTTGATACACCACCACCAGCACACACACACAGACACACACACACGCACACACACAACACACACACGTCACCATCAATCAAGCAACACTTATATGCCACGCCACTACGTAATCATCAGTGTGCTAAACACCGTCATCAGGAACACAAGTGTACGTCACCACCACCAGGCCACGCAAAACCCAGCTACCACACTATCACACCAAGCCACATAACCTCTAGCAATGTACCTAGCTACCGCACCGCACCACACAAACTCTGCCGCATACACCTGGCTACCGCAACACACCACAGAACATCTACCACATCACATCACACAACCTCTACCACACACACACACACACACACACACACACACACACACACACACACACATATCAGGTCAGACCACCGGTGGCATCCCGAGGGAAATATGGCCCATGGCCGAGGCATCTCATGGTCGCCGTATACAAATCCTCAATCTAACCTATCGCTGAATGATGCCATGCTGAGGAATGGAGGAGAAGCGAGGTCTCTGTTGCTAGGGTGAGGATTGGTCTTTGTTGCGAGGTTGAAGAATATAGTCTCTCATCCTTAGGATGAAGATCGGTCTTTGTTGCTAATGTGAGGATTGGTCTTTGTTGGCAGGGTGAGGAATGCTCTTTGTTGCTAGGATGAAGATTGGTCCTTGTTGATAGGGTGAGGATTGGTCTTTGTGAGGGTGAGGACGTCTTTGTCGTTCCGGCATGATATGGTCTGCATCGCCGTGGCAAGAACAGGTCGCTGTTGCACATGGCAAGAACAAGTCTGTGTTGCACATGGCAAGAATAGGTCTGTGTTGCAAGTGTGATCATTGCTCTGCGTCGCTTCGGCGAAGGCTGGCCTGCGTTGCCAGGGTGAGAACTGGTCCGCGTTGCTCGGATGATGACATGATCGGCGCTGCTAGGGTGAAGAACGATCTTTCTTTGCTAGGACGAAGATCGCCCTCCCGTGTTATGCTAATGAATTGCCTGTGTTGCTAGGGTGAGACGGGAGCCACTACGGTGCTAGGGGTGAGGGCTGCTTTGCATTGCTAGGGTGAGGACGGGGGCCCTCCGCATTACTAGGGCAAGGCTGGGGCTCGCGTTGCTAAGGTCTGCGTTGCCAGGGTGAGGAGTGACCCGCCTTGCCAGTGTGGAGTGACCCATACTGCCAGGGTGAGTGAGGAGTGACCCCCGCATTACCAGGGTGCGGAGTACTCCGCGTTGCCAGGGTGAGCGAGAGAGGAGTGACCCACGTCGTTGCCAGGGTAAGGAGTGGTCCGCGTTGCTAGGGTGAGGCTGGGAACTGCGCAGCGGCAGCAGCAGGAGGTGTGGTTGCGTGTCTGAGTGGGCGGAGGTCGGCGAGCCTCCCCTCCCATCCCATCCCCTCCCTCCACCGCCACCCTCCAGCACTCCCTCTCCCCCCCTGCCCTTCCCTCCTACCCCCTACCGGCCACTGTGTCATCGCCCGGGATCATCTGACGCCGTGCGCCACCAGGTGGGCTAACGTTACCCCCTTTAGGGCAGGCACGGCGGCCCGGCCCTCCGGCACGACGACGCTTCGGTATGACACATGGGTGTGACGGTGACGTACGTGTCCGCCCGAGCTTTCTGACGTGACCCTTATGGGGTTGGGCCGAGGGGCCGGGCCATCTCACACCTACAGGTCGTACCGTCGTGCTCGAGGGTCGTACAGCCGCGCTCAATGGTGTAACGTCGAACTAAATGGGTTTTAGCCCCGCGAAGTTCATCAAAAACAGATCTAAATCATTCTTAAATATCTAACTTACTTCCTGCCCTAGGAGTCCCTTCCATCTTCATGAATCTCCTGCAGCGCTCAGGAAGCCGGCCACATCCGCCGGGTGGGACCGTAGATCACAAAGAGTAGTAATGAGTGTGTGTGTGTGTGTGGGTATGTGTGTGTGTGTGTGTGTGTGTGTGTGTGTGTGTGTAGGGAGAGCGCGGGGCAACTGACCAGTAAGTGTTCGGAGTTTTCACTGTGGCAGTTGTATCGTGGGCAAGAAAGGTAATGAGATGTGCTGAACTGGTGTTTGAAGTATTGATGGGAGACGTCCAAACGATAGTGTGACTCGTGTTTGTCTGGAGAGTGTGGCTTCAGACAGATGGACGTATATCTGCTCATTCTAAAGTCCACAGTTTATACAATAGATGAATATCGTTTTCGCCTACACGAAGGCAAAGTCAAAGTAATAATGTGAATAACTAAAAAGATGATAACAAAAACATAAACAAAAATCAAAATCAGGGAATGAAATTAGAAAACCACGGATGGACTGTAAATGAAACACCAGAAGAATATTGTGGAAAAAATATGAAACGAATCGAGATAAAAAGAAAATACGTTATATCACCACCGACTATTGATAGTACGAAAGAGTCTGGAAAAAAACTCTTAATCTCTTTTTATTTTTTAATGTTGGAAACACCGGTCACGAAGAAAAAATTCATAACGCATTCTAAGAATACCGGAGGACGTGGAAAAGAATATGCCTTTTTAAATAAGGGGAAGGTTATAGCTGTGCTGGGGAAGACGTGAGAATGGGTGATAAAGAGTTCCAAAGCTTATAACTGTGCTGGGGAAGACGTGAGAATGGGTGATAAAGAGTTCCAAAGCTTATAGCTGTGCTGGGGAAGACGTGAGAATGGGTGATAAAGAGTTCCAAAGCTTCGCAGTCGACGGAAAGAAACAGACGTCAAAACGGCCCACACTCGAGTTGCCAAGGGCCACACAGTCACCATGTCACGCAATAGCTTGCCCAGCATTAAGTGGTCCAGCTGGCACAAGCTACTCAAAGTAACATCCACAGAACAAAGGGTAAGTCAACCCAACACTTCGACGCAGGGCAAGTGGTGGTGGGGGGGGTCAAGCAAGCTTCGAGGTCAGACTGAGAGAGCTAGAACCTCACCTCGATGTCAGAGAAGGACTTTGTCGCAAGGATGGGTGGAATCCTTTTGTGTAGAAGGAGCAAACGTTGATGAATATAGGAAAATAAAAAGAGGAAAATAACAGCATGAGGGGTTACGTCTCAAGGAGGTGTGAGAGGAACGGTTAAAACCCCTGCCTGGCCATGACGGAAAGGTCAATGCTGGAGAGAAAAATATCACTAAATCCTGGATTAATGGCGTGCTGGCCACTAACCTCCTGATCCAGGCGCTGCGACGCCTTGAGCACGACGGTGCAACCCTCTGAACACGACGGGACGAGACGCGAGCACGACGGTACGACCCGTGAGCTCGCCAGTGCGACCTTCGAGCATGACGAGGCAAGCTTCGGGTGTGATAGCCTCCCAAACTAATGCAAAGTCGCACTCAAGGGTCGCACCGTCGTGCTCAAGGGGGCAAAAAATTCGAACGAAAAATAATCTAGTGTGTATATATATATATATATATATATATATATATATATATATATATATATATATATATATATATATATATATATATATATATATCCCTGGGGATAGGGGAGAAAGAATACTTCCCACGTATTCCCTGCGTGTCGTAGAAGGCGACTAAAAGGGAAGGGAGCGGGAGGCTGGAAATCCTCCCCTCATTCTTTTTTTTTTCTTTTTTTTTTTTTTCCAAAAGAAGAAACAGAGAAAGGGGCCAGGTGAGGATATTCCCTCAAAGGCCCAGTCCTCATCCTCTGTTCTTAACGCTACCTCGCTAATGCGGGAAATGGCGATTAGTATAAAAAAAAAAATATATATATATATATATATATATATATATATATATATATATATATATATATATATATATATATATATATATACATATATATATATATATATATATATATATATATATATATATATATATATATATATATATATATATATATATACATATATATATATATATATCATGTTAAATATCTGTCTGGCAGTAATGGGGAAAGGTAGTAGGTCAACTGATCAAAAGGGCCAACCTGCATTCCTCGCTGCTCGCAACAATGACGGAAGAAGAGGAAAAAAGAAAGAAAGGATGGGGGTTAAAATTCATATCTCGTGTCCAACGGAAGGAGACATGTAAAGAGAAAAACATGATGATAAAAGTGACAGAAATATAACAACAACAACAACAACAACTACAATAATAATAATAATAATAATAATAATAATAATAATAATAATAATGATAATGATAATAATAATAATGATGATAATGATAATAATAACAATAATGATAATAATAATCATGATAATAATAATAATAATAACAACAACAACAATAATAATAATAATAATAATAATAATAATAATAATGATAATAATAATAATAAAGGAAATGAAGAAGCCAGAAGCGGACAAAGGAAAACTTGGAGACGAATGACTCAATGCAACACAACAAAGAGAAGACGAGGGAGGAATGATGATGATGGGACGAGACATGAGGACCCGGCGGTAAATAAAGGTATACGGGAAGCATATAGGAAAGGAGGGTGGTGGTAGGGGAGGTTGTGGTTGTGGGGCGCGGGGTTGGGGGGGGGGGGGGAAGGAAAGGAAGGAGGTTGGAGGGTCAGTAGCATAGGGGGAAGGAGCGAGGGGGAGGGGAGGGGGGGATAGCCGGAGAGAAGAGAAGGGGGCGGTAATGTTGGGGGGGGCAGGAAGTCAACGAGACGCTCCCTCCCCCACCCAACACCCAAGGGTGAATATCCTCACTCGTGGGTGGGGCCCTCACACACACCCCCTCCCTACCCCCACTACCCCCTGTAACGGAGAAAAGAAGGGGAAGGAGGGGGTGGAGGAGGAAGAAGGGGTGGGGGGGACGTCCCTGCCACAGCGACAAGGGTAGGGAGGGGGAGTTAAGTGGGAGAGGGGGGGAGGTTACATATAGTGATAGTACAGCTTGTAGGATGGAGGAGGGGAAGGGGAAGAGGGAGGAGACCACTGCCCCGGGGCGTGATATGGCCAGGGGGCAGTCACCGCTCCACCACCACCACCACCACCGCCACCGCTCCACCACCAACACAACCACCACAACAACAATCAAAAAAGCCGCCACGACAACGCAGTCACAATAGCCACCACCAGTCACAACATCCGGTGACAAACCGTAGCCACACCACAACAACCCCAGGGAAACCACTAACCACCATATAAAACAACCCCCACACAACCGTGAACTACCCCCTAACAGTCCTTGAGAAACCACTACCACCACTAAAACAACCCCCCCCCCCCTTTCCCCCTCCTGACAACCGTGACTCCCCTAACAGCCCCTGAGAAACAATTGCCACCACAACAGCCCCTGAGAACTACTGCCACCCACTGCAGCGCCTGACAACCATCAGCCAGATGAACTAACTGGATATGCTTGTTTCAGAGACACGGCCATGCAGGGAGCGAGAGAGGTCTCCAAAACACAGGCCCAGCAGACCAATCATTTCTTCTTCTTTTTCTACCTCTGCCAGCGACAAGGCCTTAATAAATGACCCACGGAAAGCTGAACTCTGACCTCTTTAACCCCTCCAGAGAAAATGGACATTTTCTGAGGGTCAGTCATTGTATCAATTTCAACCTTTCTGACTTCAATCATTTTTTTTCTTTTCCTATATTTTTTAAGTCTCGTGGAGAATTTTTTTTGAATTCTGGATTTTGTCGGGACATTGCTGGAAGCTTTGAAGAAGTGCTGTTAGAGAGAAGTGCAGAGTGAGGCGTCGGACGAGTTTCAGAGAGAGATGATGAAGGGCTGAACTGCCCTCGGAGAAGTCCTGGACTACCCGGGACGGTGAGGGTGTGTGTGTGTGTGAGCTGGAAGTGCTGGAGCGCTGGAGAAACTGAGGATCTAGAAGCAGCGTGGAGGAGCGTCGGAGATATGAAGGGTGTTAAAGTGCTGGATGACAGCACAAGTTAGGTTGCATGGTAGCT
Source organism: Panulirus ornatus (assembly GCF_036320965.1). Classification (NCBI taxonomy): domain Eukaryota; kingdom Metazoa; phylum Arthropoda; class Malacostraca; order Decapoda; family Palinuridae; genus Panulirus; species Panulirus ornatus. The sequence goes on along the minus strand of NC_092237.1, from coordinate 56,947,500 downwards.
GGAATTGTAAAAAAAGAAGAAAAAAAAATGGAAGTCGCACCTTCTGGATGTTCTGCAAAAACGTTTTAGCCGTGCTGGAGAAGTCCTACTGCAGTCGTGAAGACCACTGGAGACGTAATGGTGTGGACGTAAATACCGCTGGTTTTGGGGAAAAACTGGAGGTCTCGATAAGCTCATCTTGACCCATAACCTTTGCTGAGACTTTAGAAAGAAAAAAAGAAAAGTCGCCATAGGAATTCTGTGACGAACTTTACAGTATCAATCACTGTCTCCTCCACGATATCTCACTAAATCCACCATTACTCTACAATATATCAAGGAAGAAAAACCATTTTCTATCTGTGGTCCGAGAGGCCCCCCACCTCTGTCATGCAAAACGACCCTTTGTTTAGGACACCTTGAAACGAAAGACTGAAATGCATTTTGCATTCTAACTCTTGTGGGAGAGAGAGGAGGCAAAATGCATTTTGCATTTGGGATCACGCGCTTTGAAAGGTAGAGCCAGGAGCTGAGTACATGATGGACCACAGCATCCCAGTCTCTGGTCCCTTACTTCCCAATTTCTGGAACTTCTGGAATTTCTGGAACCTCTAGAATTTCTGGAACCTCTGGAACCTCCATCGGCACAAGCGTCATGAGGCACATAACTGTTTGGCACTTCCGAATTCACGCCTACGCTTGGCATTATCTGTCTATCTGTCGATATGCCAACTTGGCATCTGCCAATGGCTATTTTGTCGGGCGATGCAACTTCTGGTCATCCTCACCAGGCGTGACAGTACGGCAGACGAGCCTGACGGAGTGCGAAACGATTCCACAGAATCAATACGAAGCTAATCGGGGTTTCCCCGACGCTGACAACGAGAAACCCACCCACTCGACCGATCGCATAAGACGGTGGCAGTTGTCGAACAGCGACCACACGGACGTGCGGGACGGGTTATCGCTGTCGCAATTATGAAGGGTAACCGACGCCGATGGCTGCACAGATAACGATCGCAAACCCACCCACCCTACTACCCTCCCGACCGACGTAAAGTGGCTCGAGTGAGAGACATAAAGAGCGTCGCACGGTGACCATATGGTAATCAGGTCCGCCGGATGAGGTCCACAATGCTATATGCGATAGCGACTGACCGAACGACCCGAGCGACCGACTGGCCCCGGGCTCCTGCCGCAGAAGCGATCGGAATCGACATGATGTCAACCAGCGGCAGAGTGACGACTCTACGTGGTCCACAACAGCCACCGCAAGAGCACCGGAATGATAAAACACACACACACACACACACACACACACACACACACACACACACACACACACACCTGTGAAAGTGGACATCACGTGGGAGTTTTAAAAAGTTGCACGAAAGTAGAACATTGCTTGACGTCACACACGAGAAGATGATAACCCATTCGAGGCATCAGACGCTCGAGAGAAGCGGGGGTATTCCTGAGAACAGCTTTTCCCGGCCGTTACCGAACCCGTTGTGGGCGGGCGCCGAAAGTGCTTTCCTTTAGCCGCATCACCGCTTTTAATGGGGCCCGCCGCGGGGCCCGTATCAGTAGTAGGCAACAGCAGCAGTGTGCAACACCCGGGATGCCTAAGTCCAGGGTCTTTTCCTCCTCATGGTTCGATCATAGGGAACGGAGGTTACTCATGGATGAATCAGACGGTATGGTAGACCTTACTCATGGATGAATCAGAGGGCATGGTGGACCTTACTCATAGACGAATCAGAGGGTGCACACCCTACTCATGGTCGAATCAGAGGGTACAGACCCTACTCATGGTCGAATCAGAGGGTACAGACCCTACTCATGGTCGAATCAGAGGGTATAGACCCTACTCATGGTCGAATCAGAGGGTACAGACCCTACTCATGGTTGAATCAGAGGGTATAGACCCTACTCATGGTCGAATCAGAGGGTGCAGACCCTATTCATGGTCGAATCAGAGGGTACAGACCCTACTCATGATCGAATTAGAGGGTGCAGACCCTACTCATGGTCGAATCATAGGGTACAGACCCTACTCATGGTCGAATCAGAGGGTGCAGACCCTACTCATGGTCAAATCAACGAGAATTACTCATGGCAGAACCAGGAGAAGTCCTCTACTCAGTGGACAGACAAGATGGAATGAACACGAAGTGCAGCAACCCAGATCAACTCCGAGCAAGACCATAAGACCCCGATAGACATCTGCCCGAGCAAGCAACGAACCCTGAAATAGACCACCCCCTGAGCCCGGGGTACGACCAACTTACAAATTACGTATGTATGTATCCTTTAGAATTAATCACCAGTTTGAACCATGTTTCCAAGGCGGGAAAATAAAAAAAAGGGGAGAAATAACATTTTACCGTCTATAACAGCCGTTCCCTGGTGAATATGACCCAAAATCTGAATAATCCATGTGTACTCTGAGGATTCTGTGTTCATTTGGCTGTCGTTTCAACGCTTATTACATCATATCGACACATTAATGAGAACCAGTCTCATTTCTACTTCCCTTAGTTGCCATAAGTCTGGACAGATTATTCTGTATTGACTGAATGTGTGTTGTGAGAAAATGAATACAATATTCGGGTTGATCAATCGATCACTCGTCCATTTACCTCTGACGGCAAAGGAGAAGGAAGTACCTGGTGAGGGTGTTTGCACAGAGAGCCTAGCACACTCAACATCCCGAAGAGGTATTTCCAAGGACATCGAAGTTTAGCAAACTTACCATACACCCGGAGAGCCAGTCTTAAGACAAGCCAACAGTGTATACATGGTACGTATCTGTCACACTGGGTCTCCTTGTCGCACTGTGTGGAACGGAAGGTCAGAATTACAAGGAGAGACGAAGATCTTACCTTGGGTGATACCGATGACGCCGGTACCTCTGGTGTCATTCAGGCGAGTGGGGGGAGAGTGAGGCCACCTATAGGTATGAGAGAGAGAGAGAGAGAGAGAGAGAGAGAGAGAGAGAGAGAGAGAGAGAGAGAGAGAGAGAGAGAGAGAGAGAGAGAGAAACGGCGCTCACACCAAGCGCTCGTTCCCTCCCCATACTGACGGCCACAACAAACGATGTTCATACCGACGTCCAAACACTAAGCCAGATGAAGCGGTAAGCATAAACACGAGGTTAGAGTTGCTCACCTTTGGGCCAACTCCCAACGCGGCGGTGCTCCTCCTCAGCAGGAGGGAAAGCCTTCGTCTTCAGCACGTGACTCGTGGTTCTGAAAGGTGAGCGTTTCGACATATCCACGAGAACTTCTTCAGCTTCGAGGTGGCAACCGATGCAACACCTTCAGTGGTATACAGGGATTACTTTCTGCCACCACTGGTGTTCATAATTGAACACCACAGTGTATGTGTGTGTGTGTGTGTGTGTGTGTGTGTGTGTGTGTGTGTGTGTGTGTGTGTGTGTGTGTGTGTGTGTGTGTGTGTGTGTGATGCAGATTAAAAAGCGCGCATGTAACGCAGAGAACGCAACAAACACAATACCACAACTGAACGGAGTAAGCTACGAAGAAAGGAGGAAGGGAGGCTCTCAGCCTTCCCACACCGGAGGAACGAGCGGTAATGGGAGACACGGGAGCAACAGATGAATTCCCAGGAGGTCACGAAGACGTTAGCACTGTACAGGTCTGGCGGTAGTAAGGTGAGTAAAGTGTAAGGAGGGACGTGAGGAGGCATTGCTTAGGAAAGGGCCTTGTTGCTGCCACGAGGCACAAGCGTGCCGGACAGGAAGGAGACGTGAGTAGCATTAGAAATACATCATTAGAAAACAAACTGTTATGGACGAAAATATATCATAAAGTCCCCACAAGCACAAAAAAAACTCCCTTCCCAGCACACGGTACAAACAGGTAATTACACTCACATACACTCACGTATTCATACACCCACGTATATACTTTCAAACACAACATTCTGCATGATATACGTACTGCATCCTACCTTAATGGCATAGACTGAATAATTCATGCAACAGCTCTCAACAGCCGAGGGGATTAGGGGGTTGGGATGGTGTGTGGGGGGGGGGGACATTAATATAAAAAATAATGGCTTGAATTTTTGTAACACCAAAGGAACACTGAAATTCCACAGCGGCTGTCTGGGGTTTGCATAATGTGAACATATATAACATATCGGGGGGAAAATATATGCACACTTCTTATTTTCATATTTGATTGCCATTTCCCGAGTCAGCGAGACAGCGCCTGGAAAAAGAGAAAGGCCACATCCGCTGGCATCCATTCTCTAACTGCCATGTGTAATGCACTGAATTTATATATATATATATATATATATATATATATATATATATATATATATATATATATATATATATATATATATATATATATATATATACTGTAGAAAGATATATATAAAAAAAACATCATTACAGTTCGTGTGGAGGGGAAACAATTCCCTTCCAAAATATACAACAAATGTGTCGTTCACAAATATAAAGTTTCACACCACAATAAATAACGGGGGGAAAAATACGGATATTGCTTGATCCCTCCCCACCACCACCACCACCACCACCACCCCACAACTTCATCCACGCCGCACAATCACGACAATGAACAATCACTTGACGTCATCCACCACTCCTTTGTCCCTTATAGTCAAGGCTTTAGCCTCAAGCTGGAGAGGACTAGGCCAGGCGCTCTGTGGAGGGGATGGTAATCTGTCGCTTCGGTATTAAGTGAATCCGTCAGCTATAGGTAGTGATCACAGTGGCACATGACTCCCATTTCCCATCTGCAATGGCACGAGATGACGATACTGGAGCACGACGGTAGGATCATTAGGCACGCCAGTGCGATCCTTAAACAGTACGGTGCGATATCCTTGATCAGGAGGGTGCTATATCTTTGACCAGGACGGTGCGATATCCTGGAGCAGGAGCGTGCGATATCCTTGACCAGGACTGTGCGATGACCTGAAGCAGGAGGGTGCGATATCCTTGATCAGGACGGTGCGATATCCTTCATCAGTGTGGTGCGATATCCTTGATCAGGACGGTGCGATATCCTTGACCAGGACGGTGCGATCCTTGAGTAACCGCCAACGAACATGGAACGTCAGACGCCAACACAGATGGACGAATGCTGACCAGCAGAGTGAACTCCGATCCTTCTACCAATTAGCGACTCCGGGTGGGCACCCTCCACGATCACTCAAAAGTAACATTCTTTTTCCCTTATGTTTTTTGACGTAGATCTGAGGTACGCAGTCACAACACGGCCGGGTTGGAGAGCTGTACACTCGAGAGAGTAGCTCCAACTACGTACAAATAATAATTTCTACATCATCCAGAGAGGCCAGTGGTAAAGAGCACCTCGTACTTATCACACCTAATCCTGCTGTGTTCTGAGTATCATCACCCACATCAAAACTGTCATTACATAAATACAACAACAAAATTAATAAACATTTAAGTGGGAATAAAACACTGGCGTTGAGGTACGGCTTACCACACTGTGTGTTGCCTCTGGATAAAATCTTTCTGTGACAAAGTCCAAGCCCCGATTGGAGCCAGTTATAAAATCGAACTCTTTGGGTGTCTATGGCAACTGCAAATACACACACACACACACACACACACACACACACACACACACACACACACACACACACACGAACAAACACATCATAAAGCCAGGAACCAGCTCATGATATAGGGGGCACTTCCCAACGCCTCTAGATTTATGAGTTGAAATAAAAAAATCGAGCGCTTCCTCATTCTTCCTTTCAATGAGCTGGCCTCCATCCTTCCTCACTCCCGCGGGCGGGATGCTGGGAACAAATGTCTCCTCGTGATGCATGTTATCTCACTGTGAGTAATGAGGAAGGGAAGCAAGGCCCCGGGGATTATGAGAGCCCCTCCAGACGCCACCAGCAAAAACTGGTCTGGACGCGTCCAGTCTGGTAGTGGAGAGGATGCCCAGCTCTCTCTCCTTGGCTTTGTTATGAGGAAAACTTTGCCTCGTTGTGAGGAGGAGGGATTATAGCTCTGGCGTGAGGAAAACATGGCTCTGTTGTGAGGAGGAGGGATTATAGCTCTGGCGTGAGGAAAACATGGCTCTGTTGTGAGGTGAAGGGATCATAGCTTTGTTGTGAGGATGATTTCACCGCATTACCAACACAATAGATAGCCCAGGCAAATGTTATTACATCATTCTCAGATTTCAACGTTTCCCTGTGACGATGGAATCCATATATATATATATATATATATATATATATATATATATATATATATATATATATATATATATATATATATATATATACCTATGAGTCCACGGAACAATCACAGGCACTCCCTTGAGCACGACGGTACGATCCCTAGGCACGAAAGGTACGTTCCTTTGAACACGACCGCACGATCATTAGATATGACAGCCTGGCTTTTGACCCGATCCTCCAAAGTAAGAATATAGACCGCCCCAAGCCATCAGCACCAGAGGGTCGTAACGCCGTGCTCAGGAGGTCAGTCACAATCGACCCGGAGTGCCCTACCTACAGCCGTGCTTAAAGGCCGTATCACCAGCGGTTCCACGAATACTCCGGGAGGAGGAGGAGGAAGAGGAAGAGGAGAAGGAGGAGGGGAAGGAGCGTCATCTAGTTCCTCTATTCTCTCGGCAGATCACTTGGGAGGGGGGTTGGGGACGCTAGCGTCTGCGAGGCGCGAAGTAACTCCTAACTCACGACGGCTGCCCGAAACACTGTCATTAGCTATATTGTGTTTTATCAGCCGCTGCCACCCTCCGTCGACGCCGCCACCACCACCACCATAACCGCCGCCTGCGAGCCACCCGGCCACCACCGACGTGAGGCCAGTACTCTGCCATGTGGTGGTGGCGGTGCTGGTGATGTGACGCTTGGGGGAGTTCAGTTCACGGGGTGGAGGACGACCATGGCGGGTGACGACGGCCGGAGTGGTTGACGCTGCTGGTGGTTTAGCCAGACATTAATATACCGCTGAGTCTGTCAGTCAGTCAGTCACTCCCTCACTCACTCAGGTTTTTAGCCAGTTCAGTCAGCCAGTCAGACACATGTGACTCCCTCCCCTGACGCCGGCAGTTGTTGGAGTACCTCGGCTCCTCCTGTGTCATGGCTGCTCACGACGGAGAGAGAGAGAGAGAGAGAGAGAGAGAGAGAGAGAGAGAGAGAGAGAGAGAGAGAGAGAGAGAGATTTGATAACTTATAATAGACACAGTCATTTACAACATCCCCTTCACCACACTCACGAGCCCATTCACGCTGCTCAACGTACCACATTTCTAGCTTCACAGCCAACACAGGAGCCAGAGATGAAAACGAATAGAATAAACAGTCCTTTCCACTACGTAATTAGGGTCCTGCAAACTCGACCAATGGCACCGCGGGGAATTTGTATGACCCTGTTTTACCTGGCGTAATGGGAGAGGGGCGCAAGTTGCCTGTGGGAGAGAAAGAGATAGAGAGAGAGGGGGAGGGGAAAAGAGAGAGATAGAGAAAGAGTACCTAGTATCCTTTTGCCAAAATGAGAGGGGCTAGGGGTAGAGAGAGAGAGAAAGAGAGAGAGCGAGAGAGAGCGAGAGAGCGAGAGAGCGAGAGAGAGAGAGAGAGAGAGAGAGAGAGAGAGAGAGAGAGAGAGAGAGAGAGAGTAATTCTTTTTCTATATATATGAGGACGTAATGTTCTGTGAGCGGAGGGATGTAATGGGGCTTCTCACCACTTCCAAGCCTTCTGCCTCGACTGGGACAATAACCCGGTGTGGTGTGGCGCGGTAGCTGCGGACGTGGTGGCTAACTAACTCGATGAAGAAGGAGTAAGGACCTGGTCATGGCAGCGCTAAGTACCACTCGTCCATTACGTACCATCTTCGTACCACATAGTAAACTATTACGATACCACATGCTGATGCCAGCATGCTGGTGCCACATACTGGTCCGTTACGGTGTCTTATTGGCTGATGGGACGCGTGTGGCCTCGCCTTCACGGGACAACGGTTTGAACCTCCAGACCCAAAGTGTGTTAAATGATTCTGTTCTCTACTGCGTCGTCCCCAGGAGGATATAGCTCTTGTCCCTCGTTCTAGCTTTATCACTTTAGCTCCTGAGTGACGCTGAGTACGAAGCAAAACTCTTGAAAACCAAAAAATATTGGGAAACAGCTATTATGACAAGTGAAGGTCTAAGCATTGTAAATGAGACAATATTTAGGGGCATAATATATATATATATATATATATATATATATATATATATATATATATATATATATATATATATATATATATATATATATATCCCATGACAGAGCTTCAAAATAACATATATCCACTTTCGGATATCCTTAAAGAATGATAAGGATGGCCAGGTGTGCTGACAGAAGGGCAATGCTCGCAGGAGGTCAGGCAGCCTTGAGCACGACGGGTAGGTCTGTGAGGAGGACCGCACACACTCACACACACACACACACACACACACACACACACACACACACACACACACACACACGCTGTACTTATGGCATGAGGGAGGGAGGAGAGAGAGAGAGAGAGAGAGAGAGAGAGAGAGAGAGAGAGAGAGAGAGAGAGAGAGAGAGAGAGAGAGAGAGACCAACCGCCCGCCCAGTCACACCTCACGAATGAGTGCGTGTGTGTGTGTCTAAGACCACAGAAACTCACGCCTCATAAATGGAAGCATGTACGGACACACACACACACACACACACACACACACACACACACACACACACACACACACACACACACTTACTCACAATGAGGGT
>NC_092237.1:56918707-56933707 GCF_036320965.1 Panulirus ornatus | reverse complement strand
TGTGTGTGTGTGTGTGTGTGTGTGTGTGTGTGTGTGTGTGTGTAATGAACTAGTCAAGATTCATTTTCAAAAGGCAGCGAGAATATGTTAGAAAAAAATCTTATAATATGGAAGTAATCATAATGGTTACTCTCAAACTGTTATAGAAAGCCAACAACAAAATATGTATAGAAAACTTGGACCTAATATAATGGGATATACATTTCTTCTACAATACTTAGAGTACATTGTATTACCAATCTTCTTCCCAATCAAACATATATTTTTGCTTTCTGTCTGTCTGTCTGTATGTACTCGTCTGCCAGCCTATCTTTCCGTTTATCTTTCTTTCTGCCTGTTCGTCTGTCTATCTGCGTATGTCTGTCTGTCTGCATGCGGCGTCCTTGTGAAGGCCACAGCTGGTGGTAGGTCACGTTCTGTGGAGGGAGGGAAGGGGTTTCGTGGGGTTACGGGAGGTGGCGATGGAGCGGCTGGCCGCTGCAGCTGGCAGCTGAATTATGCAGCTGATGGCTTGCGTGGGCGGATGCAGCTGCCCGCCATGTGATGCAGCCTCAGCGTTTAGTGGTCCCCCAAAGGCCTTCAGGAGAGATGGTGACGCCCACCGTCATCGTGTTCCTCTGCAGCGGACCATTCGACTCCTCCAGCCACTAGGGTGCGTGTGACACCTCCAGCCAGAAGGGGAGAGAGAGAGAGAGAGAGAGAGAGAGAGAGAGAGAGAGAGAGAGAGAGAGAGAGAGAGAGAGAGGAGAGAGGGAGCGGAGCTAAGCCCAGACAAAGCGTACAGTACGTCGGTCCGGTGAGAACAATGATGCACTCCTGGAAGGGACATTTGTTCCCGCAGACCCAATGTTTACCAACGGCATTGTCGGCAAGGGGGAAAAAATGCCGAGAAATGAAAGGATCGCTTGCGGGGGGTTTTTTAGCCAGCGTGGGGAATAACTCACAATGTGGTAAACACAGGAGGGATATGGGAGGCATTGAGAATGCATGGCGTAAGAGGAAGCCCCATTACCTGACTGTGAAAGGAGACTATGATGAGGGTTCGACAGGGATCAGAGCCAGAGAGGAGGACTCGACTGGAGTGATCTGGATTCGGGTGACGTAAGGTCGACCCCAAGCCAAGAGTGAAAGGAATATACTGTCAACCTTGAGCTGAATATGAGAATCAGCGATGGTTGTGTGGCGGTAATGAGGCACAGCGACACTTGATGAGAAACGTTCACGGGTAGAAGAAGCTGGTTGACCCTTCTCGATGTGGACGAGGCTTTGGATGCATGTTGCAATTTGAAAATGGTCAAAACCAGGAACATGAACCTTTTATATATATATATATATATATATATATAGGGTGGGGGAGGGGGCGAAAATTTTGGGAGCCTTGAAAAATGTGTGGAAGTCGAGAACATTATCTCGGAAAGCAAAAATGGGTATGTTTGAGGGAATAGTGGTTCCAACAATGCTGTATGGTTGCGAGGCGTGGGCTATGGATAGAGATGTGCGCAGGAGGATGGATGTGCTGGAAATGAGATGTTTGAGGACAATGTGTGGTGTGAGGTGGTTTGATCGAGTAAGTAACGTAAGGGTAAGAGAGATGTGTGGAAATAAAAAGAGCGTGGTTGAGAGAGCAGAAGAGGGTGTTTTGAAATGGTTTGGGCACATGGAGAGAATGAGTGAGGAGAGATTGACCAAGAGGATATATGTGTCGGAGGTGGAGGGAACGAGGAGAAGAGGGAGACCAAATTGGAGGTGGAAAGATGGAGTGAAAAAGATTTTGTGTGATCGGGGCCTGAACATGCAGGAGGGTGAAAGGAGGGCAAGAAATAGAGTGAATTGGAGTCATGTGGTATACAGGGGTTGACGTGCTGTCAGTGGATTGAAGCAAGGCATGTGAAGCGTCTGGGGTAAACCATGGAAAGCTGTGTAGGTATGTATATTTGCGTGTGTGGACGTGTGTATGTACATGTGTATGGGGGGGGGGGGGGGTTGGGCCATTTCTTTCGTCTGTTTCCTTGCGCTACCTCGCAAACGCGGGAGACAGCGACAAAGTATAAAAAAAAAAAAAAAAAAAAAAAATATATATATATATATATATATATATATATATATATATATATATATATATATATATATATATATATATATATATATATATATATATATATATATATATAGAGAGAGAGAGAGAGAGAGAGAGAGAGAGAGAGAGAGAGAGAGAGAGAGAGAGACAGAATGAGAGAAAGAGAGAGAGTAAGTCTTCCATGCATGATGAACTACACCTGATTGATCCAACTCCTTAAAGTCTCGAACGCTGTTCGAGTCACACAAACAAGAACACCGACCATGTTTGTCTGTCTGTCTGTCTGTCTGTCTGTTTGTCTGTCTGTCTATCTGCCACCCCACCAACGGTTGACTCTTTCAACCGCCTCACTGCTGCTGTTACGGACAAGCCGAGTTCGGATACCATTATCCCAGCGCCGTCCGTAATCCAGCAGGCATCAAAGAGATACCCTTTTTTTTTTTTCCCAAAAACATCGAAGCCTTTAATTTTGCAATACAATTAAACGGTTTCATGAAACTGTTAGAGCTTATGCTCTTCATCATGAAGTTGATAACAAGATTAATGAATCAAAGAAAAGTTGTCCGTGCGTTTGAAATTCATAATGGGACTTATATATATATATATATATATATATATATATATATATATATATATATATATATATATATATATATATATATATGAAACATTTGACTGAGAATGACTTTAGGGGGAGGGAGTGATGGGCAGAGGAGGGACCACGGACTCAGGAAAAACCAGGGGAAATTGCAGCATTCCCTAAACACAAAAGTTGGCAACGCGAATTTCCCGAAATCCGCCCGATTTCCAGGTGAGGGCGGGAGAGCGGGGGGGGGGGGGGTGTTCTACGTACTGGAAGCAGTTCCTGGGAATCTCCAGCGAGGGGAATGGGGCGTGGCGGTCCTCACTCATTCCAGGAAATGCCTGGACCATGAGAGATGCTGCTTCCGGGATAATTCCAGCGTCGTTATTAACTGCCACTTGCGGCGGGCACTCGGTGCGACGGCGAACTTATTTACGTATTTCTTGTCTTGGATCGGCCGAGGCCTCAGACATGCGTCGGTCCCTCGCCTGGTGAGGTAGGTCAGGGAACGCTAGGTCCTTCCACACGAACGCAATGCGAGGGTGTACGCAAATGTTCTGAACATAAAAATGTTGAGTATGGGCATACTGGCGTACGAGGGAGAAGGGAATTGGAGCTGTAAGCGGCTGGGAGAACGCCTGCTCTCACATAACGAGGCAACCGTCAAAAAAGGGTGAAGGATTTGCGTAATCAACCTCTTGTGGACATTACAGTTAGACCCTTCGGCACGAGGTTCACGTCCCCTCGAGCGCGAAGGTACGACCCTTGGGTATGAGAGACTGGCCTTTGGGCCTTATCCTTATGTCCCGAGTCAAAGACCAAGGGCAACGTGCCCTTTGAATCGCACGGTCTTGCTCACAGGGGTTAACCTTTCCGGCTGGTGGGGGGCAGCCACGCCGCCGATCAATATACACACACAGGACACGAGTGACTAATGCATTACCGACAATTTCAGTGAATCATCTACTATAATTGCAACCCTTGCGGCCGCTGCGATAGGTGCCATCATCACAGCCCGCCACCTCTAGTACAACCACAACAACGGCGGGACTACTACAACCACAACCACTACAACTGCAGTAGCTACTTCGCGCGTCCAGTGCATCCGCATGAAACCCACCGAACCAAAATATGTACATCCATCCCTCCCTTAGCTCTCAACCCGCGCCTCCCTCCACGCCCCTCTCCTTCCTCTTCGCCACCCACGCAATCACCTCCTGCAACCTCCATGCTCACCCTAAAAGGCACACTTGTTTGTTCTACCCATCAAAGCTACCGTGCCCGTGTCATCGCAAGTATACAATTCAGCAATTCACCCCCACATAAGTGAAATCCAGTGAGCAAAGACCGCAGAGTTGCTGCCTTTTTATTGCAAAGGTGACAAAAAAAAAAAGGGAAATTAAGAAATAGTTGCCATAATCTGGGAGACCATATTTCACCTTGATGCGTTGAGAAGAAGGTCGAGACAAATTCGTTGGAGTGCGAATCTGAATGAGGAGAGAACCTGGAAGATGTGAAGTGTCTTAAACACCTGGGAGTGAGTATGGCAGAGGCTGGAACCGCGGGAGCTGAGGGCAACCATAGCATGTGTGAGGAGGTTGGGGGGGAGTGCCTAAGGTCCTGGAAAGAGAGCTCAGTGTCTCGGAAGCAACTCGGAAAGGCCCAAGCACCAACTTACAGTCGGGACTGATTCGAATACGAGAAGAACCTTCCTTGCATAAAGCCGCTGACGAAACCTTTACAATGAAATCTATCGTTTATCAACAGAGACGCCGAACGTACGTAAAAGATGGGAAAAATAATCGAAGGAAAAGGTATGGGAAGAAGGTCACAGAATAAGAACAAACCGGATATCAAAGGTTGAATGTTTATGGAGTGTAATGAAGGCGAGGTTGTGGTTGGACAGCGATAACTTGAGAGAGAGAGAGAGAGAGAGAGAGAGAGAGAGAGAGAGAGAGAGAGAGAGAGAGAGAGAGAGAGAGAGAGAGAGAGAGAGAGAGAGAGAGAGAGAGACACGCCTAAACACGCCAGTTCTTACGTCCCCGAGAAGCCATTCACAGCGTAAGCAATCATCCTTAACACCAGAGCCCCCAACATTCCAGTGGGTCTCACTGTATATGAGGGGCCTCCCGCCCTCCTGCAGCTGCTGGTGGTGATGGTAGCAAGCCCTAGGCTGCCGGGCAACAAGGGCGTCTGTGTGAAGACTGAAGATCCCCACCGGGAGAAGTCTTGGAATGGATCATCCGTAAAGTTGTGTGACTAAGCCCAGCAAATTAGAATCATGTGAAAGACGGTGCGACCCTCAAGCACGACGGTGCGACCCTTAAGCACGACGGTGCGACCCTCAAGCACGACGGTGCGACCCTCAAGCACGACAGTGCGACCCTTAAGCACGACGGTGCGACCCTCAAGCCCGACGGTGCGACCCTTAAGCACGACGGTGCGACCCTTAAGCACGACGGTGCGACCCTCAAGCCCGACGGTGCGACCCTTAAGCACGACGGTGCGACCCTCAAGCACGACAGCTACAACTCTTGAACACGACATTTCGACCCATGAACACGACGGCACGACCCTCGGACACAACGTTACGCCCCTTGGGCATGGTAGCCTGGCCTGTGAACCTGACCCTCAATAAAAACGAAAAGGTGACACCATCATATAACCAAAAATCGGGACGTCGTTATCAAGTGTCGTGCCCTTGGGCTCTAGCATCGTACCCTTGTGTACAGGGGGTCGCGTTACGTGCACTCCGGCTTATCAGACATTACCACACACCATCTCACACAATGATTAGAAAAAACACCCAACCTAACCTAACCTAACCTAACCTAACCTAACCTAACCTAACCTAACCTAACCTAACCTAATCTAACCAAACCTATCTAGCTTGACCTTTTCTAGTGAATTTTACGCACGTTGAATTTGGTCATAATTGATAAAGTAGACCCAGTCACAAAGGTTTGTCTACCTTACCACACACGTTAACTCAACTACCAGCGAAGGCCCTCCCTAAACAACAGTCTCACTTGAACCTAAACATCTACACATACATGGTATTCATCTTCTTTCGAGAGAGAAGCACCCGAATCTTTCCCAGCGGTTATAAGAGAGAGAGAGAGAGAGAGAGAGAGAGAGAGAGAGAGAGAGAGAGAGAGAGAGAGAGAGAGAGAGAGAGAGAGAGAGAGAGAGAGAAACATAATCTATTATCTTCGAAGCTAAGTGTCCCCCACATTAGATATCTTTCCCATAATCCAATCTGTTCCATGTACGAGCATTAGTGACTCCGTGCACCCGGGCGGATATTAATTACCCCCAGCGAAATTGAGCCGGATTTCCTGCCTCGTGGGCGCGGAGGCGGACGATCAGCCACCCGCCAGGAACAGAGGTGGTCGGATTGGGTAGCGCACGGCCGGCTTTCTGAGATTCGCTATTTCTCGCGTCTGCGAGGTAGCGCCAGGGACAGACGATAAAAAAAAAAAAAGGCCGCCATTGCATTATCATCATTGATGTCATTATCACTCATTGTCATTGTTTTCATTATCATTATTTTCATCATCGTAATTGAGGCCGCTCCCGTAGGAGATCTGGGACAATGTACCGTACCACATGGTACAGAGCGTATCGTACCTTACCAGGTCACGTGGTACACAGCGTACCTCACTCACCACAAGCCAGGTAACACGGTACACTGCATACTATTGTACTCGCCTCCGAGAATAAGGTGCATGGTTCATGCATCGTACCGTACCGTACCTTGCTCATCAGAAGGTTCACACATCGCACCGTATCGTACCATACTCGACGAGGAAAACCAGATCATACATGGTTCAAACAGCGACTGGTGGTAGTGGGAGTATCGGCTATAATTGCTGTTGCTTCACGCACGATGGCACTAGTAGTTGTTGTTGTTGTGGTTGTGACAGTGGTGATGTTGGCAGAGGGAGCTGTGACAGTTAAGAGGTGGCAGTGTTGGCAGTGGTAGATGCGACAGTGAGGGGTGGCAGTGTTGGCAAAGAATGAGGGCGTGGTTCTTGGGGGTGACAAATGGCAGAGGCAACCCGTAACAACAACCAGATTTCGTCTTCGTCTCCCACGCCTTCACCCGCCTCTCACTCCTCCTCTCCCTCCTCCTTCGCCTCCGCCTCCTCCTCCTTCGCCTACTCTGGCCTCCCATAAAGTCCTAATCTCCCCCCATTGTCCTCCCATTCTTGGCTGACCTCCGTTCAAGTCGAAGAAAATAACTGCTACATCAAGGCTGTGCGCTCCAAGGGGCTCGACCAAACTGCCACGCTCGAGCGAGGAGGGAAAGAGCCGTCCACAATGGAAGACAAAAGAGTAAGGCGTGACCCGATCACAACCTATTTTTCCAATCCAGTTACATAACGTCACCAGAGAACAGTTCTTCGAAAGATGCAAAGACTCACCAACCAGAGGCCACATCATGAAATTAAGCAAGAAAAGATGTAAAGAATTGCTTTTGCTGTGCAAGAGTGAATGAAAGTAATATACTGAATGATGGAATTTAAGTGCCTACAGCATATAGACGTTTAGAAAACAGCATGATAGTAGAGAAAGTTCAAGAGGTAGGGGGCCCCACGAGTGTAATTACATAGCAAGAGCGATAGGGAAGTCCATAGCTTACTTTAAAACCTGTCCCATACAGCATTCTGACATTTTGTTAAACATGATGCGGTTTAGAAAACATATATAGACAAAATACTTCAAAGGACCTGATCAAAGGCCCGTCCGTCACACCGAGCATCGCACCGTCCGTCGCGCTCAAGCCTCGTACCGTCGTGTTCATCCATCGTACCGTCGTGCTCAGGAAAAGTTAAAGGAGAGAGAGGCAGTCGAGTTGCTGGGAATAGTAAGGCTGACGTAACCCGGGTATTCTTGGAGGAAAAGGACGGGGATGGCGTGACCTACGGCAAGAGGAGAGGTACAGGTGTGATGGACATCACGAGGAAACGTTTGAGTACGTGGGAGCCACGCCAGGGAGACGGGCATGGTATAGGTGTGGAGTGAGGGCAGGGTGGGTGAGGGTGGTATGATATATATATATATATATATATATATATATATATATATATATATATATATATATATATATATATATATATATATATATATATACACCTAAGTGTCTTACTGCCATGCTTAAGGGTCGTACCGTCGTGCTCAAGGGGTCAAATCGTCAATGACGTTCGAGAAATGAACCGCCCATCAAAATCTCGGGCCTCGGGGGAACATCACGGCCCGGCCCGCCGTAATGGAGCGGTAATACTCGGCACACACTCCCTCCTGAAAGGCCTGTTGGTAAAGCCTACCAGCTCTAGGTGCTTGACGTGCAATCGCATCGTGCACGCAGCGAGGTGGTTACATGCAGTCAGGTTGCATGCAACATCAGGCTGTCGCGTGCAATCGCGTCCTAAATGCAATGAGGAGGTACATGCAATATACGCAAGGTGGTACGGGTTATGAGGCAATACGGCGTGCAGTCAGGTCGTCAGTGCAATCAGCTGCACATTCCGGCACTGTGTAACAAGCTGGAGTCAAGACAGTGTATGGGTATGGTTTTCCTTATCGATCTGCCTGTACGCCAGATTCGCTACCTACATACCTACTTACCCGTCTACCCACATACCCACCTACCCATCTTCTTACGTGTGTGCTTACTTATATATCTACCTACTTGCCTCCCCTACCCCTCTCCCACCCCCCTTCAGTCTTTCACCCGAAACACATCACACACAAACAAAATATTGGTCTCGAGAGAACACTGGAACTCAGTTTCTTGAAAGACGAGGGTACTCACACTTTTCCTAACTCTTTACTCCTTTAATTTCAAAATCTTCATATTTTCTTTCCCTGATATCATCTTCTGAGGCTATTTCCCCCCTCTGTGTACTCGCTTGTCAGCCCCTATATATGATGTAGAAGTTGAGAGGCGCACCAAAATTCCACGACGTGTTCCAAAGCTGATCCCAAAATGAATCACAACACACCTCAGGCTTCGAGAATTAAAACCGTCAAGCCCCTTCTATTGTGTAAGTAACTGACTTCTGTGTGTTTCCGTCTAAATCACACACACACACACACACACACACACACACACACACACACACACACACACACACACACACACACACACACAAGGGCTGCCTGCCAAGTTGGCGTGGGTCTGTGTTATCATTCATACTGCACTCCCTCCACCGCCCTCCATCATACTGCACTCCCTCAACCGCCCTCCATCATACAGCACCGGCCTGCTATCATAAAGCACAGGCCCTCCATCATACAGTGGTACGTATGATTCTTCATCACACAGTAAGGAACCACCCATCATACACCAAGGAACCAACCATTCATCGTACAGCTGAGCCCCCGCTCATCATACAGCAACCGTCAGCTCATCCTACAGTTCCTGGCATTCATCATACAGACCTTTCATCATTCATCACACTATGTACACCTGTGGTGTCGCTCCCATCATCCACGGTCACCCATTCATTGTGCGGCTACCGCCGTTCACTGCAAAGCATCAGGCGTTCTTCACACACTCGTTGACCATACGTTCTCCACACGTTCTCTTTCCTCTTCCACGGACCAGCGTCCACGTCCAGACACAGACGCTGCCGACCTCCACGCGGTCTTATGCGTCTTCCTTTGCGTACTGAAGCCAAGAGCGAACTCATTCTGATCTACCCTAAGCACGAAGGTAAGGTACAACCCTTGAACACGACGTTACGATCTTTTGAGAACGGAGGGGCGACACTTGAACACGACGTTACGATCCTTTGAGAACGGAGGGACGACACTTGAACACGACGTTACGATCCTTTGAGAACGGAGGGAAGACACTTGAACTCGACGTTACGATCCTTTGAGAACGGAGGGAAGACACTTGAACACGACGTTACGATCCTTTGAGAACGGAGGGAAGACACTTGAACACGACGTTACGATCCTTTGAGAACGGAGGGACGACACTTGAACACGACGTTACAACACTTTGAGCACGATCGCACAACTCTTGAGCACGGTGTTGCGACCCCTGAGAACGACGGTACGATATCTACACCCTCAAGGCTCAAGGGCCAGGTCGTCATGCCCAAGGGTCATACTACCGTACTCAAGTGGTTAAGGTAATTGTAATTAATCATCTCTCAAGTAAATCACACACACACGTGTGTGTGTGTGTGTGTGTGTGTGTGTGTGTGTGTGTAATCACCTAGGTTACTTTCAAGACCGACAAATTGGCAACAAATCGAACTTGCACATTCTAATGCACACATTTTAATGCGCACGAGACTACAGCTTTCTGCGGTGTAAAATCTTTATAAGATACTAATTCATATTTCCTTTGAAAAAGATGAAGAACCTGAATATTCCCTTTGAACAGATAAAATAGACCCAAATATTCACTTTGCACAAAAGAAACAGTCACTAAATATTCCCTCTGCGGAGATCAACAGAATGAAATATTCACTCTATATACAGAAACATAATTCATAATACTTGGAACAGAAAATAAAACATTAAATGTGTGTGTGTGTGTGTGTGTGTGTGTGTGTGTGTGTGTGTGTGTGTGTAAGTGTGTGTGTGTGTGTGTGTGTGTGTGTGTGTGTGTGTGTGTGTGTGTGCGTGCGCGTGCGCTTGGGTGTATACTCGCATAAATATAGTATACGTTCATCTATCACAGTCACCGATATAGCACGGGCCAAGCACGTCCCAACCAAAGGCCGGGCTGAGCGAGTGGAATGAATGAAGTGGGAGTGACAGAGGAGGAAGCACCCGACTTACAGAGAGCCGCTCCTGGGGGAGGAACCCGCTCACACTTGCGCGAGATACTGCGGCGGGTCCATGGTTAGGAGCGGCGGCTTAGCTCGAGGATCAGCCTGGGACGAATGGCTTCGATGCGTCGCCAAGACCTGCTGACGCCACCTACCGCCGTCGCCATGGATCTGACACCAGCTACCGCAATCATCAAGTTTCGACACCACCCACCACCGTTACCCTGGTCCTGACACCGCCTACCACCAGGAGGTAACACGAGCTACCACCAAGCTCTGACACCATCTATCACCTTCACCAAAGCTCCGAACACCACCGACCACCATCACCAAGCACTGGCATAACCTAGCACCATCATCTGCTTCATCCCCAGGTCAGGGAGACACCCAGCACCATCACCTGCTTCATCCCCAGGTCAGGGAGAATTAGTGGTCTTTGATAAAAGATCTGACATGTTGTATGTCTGCGTCCACACTAAAGATTCGCGCGAGGTAATATCTTACAGGCAGTATTTTGTAAAACCTGAGCTCTCTCTCTCTCTCTCTCTCTCTCTCTCTCTCTCTCTCTCTCTCTCTCTCTCTCTCTCTCTCTCTCTTATGGTCTCTTTCCTCTTTTAACTTATTTGATTTTTTACTTATTCTTTCTTTTTGTCTGTTTCTCCTCTTTAAATAACCGGGTACTATTTAAGTGTTCTGTTCCCTATTTTGATTATGTTCGAATACAACTTTACTACCGTGCTTCTTCTGAATATCTTGCTTGTACTTCTCAACTCTGTTCCCTCCTTCAAACGTTGGTCCAGATCTGTTCCTCTCTTCTAAATGTCCAGCTCAGTTCTCTTCCCAGTTATAAACGTCTTCTTTCTAATCGTCAATTCTGTTCCCTCTTTCAGATGACCCTCTCCATTTTTTTTCCGTTGTGGTCGGTTCCCTCTCTCTTTTAGATGACTCGAGACCCTAATAATCTCCTGGTCTTTACCCTCTGGTGCCACTGTGAAAACACAGAAGAGCCAGCAGACGCTGTGAGGTCACGGAGAGACGTGTTCTCCCAAGTGCGATTTTCTCTCGATATTTTAAAAGCAGAAAAGAGTGGCGTGGGTTCTACAGAGCGGAGATGATGAACGCGTAGCGTCTCGACCCCTCCCACGTTGAATCATTGTACCTTATCAATCCATACCAGTTTGTTTACGCACTGATTTACAGACAGATGCGCAGGGAGATGGACAGACAGATAGATAAACGGAGAGCTAGACGAACAGACGGACGGGCAGAAAAGAGAGAAGAAAAAAAAGAGACGCAATCGAAAAGCCAATAAAGATGATCCCATTACGAATTCCCTCATTATCATTAGCTTTGTGATTCTAGAAAAACATAACACACACACACACACACACACACACACACACACACACACACACACACACACACACACAAAACTGAGAGAATTAGAGAGAGAGAGAGAGAGAGAGAGAGAGAGAGAGAGAGAGAGAGAGAGAGAGAGAGAGAGAGAGAGAGAGAGAGAGAGGCAGGCATACTATCACCTCCGGTAAAGTGTAATTCATCCCAAGGAAAGCCATGAGAATGGACCCGCGGGAAACCTGCTCGGGCGGTGCAGGCTGACAGACGTATCAGGAGAAGCTCTGAACGCATGACCCAGGCAGATACGAGAGAGAGAGAGAGAGAGAGAGAGAGAGAGAGAGAGAGAGAGAGAGAGAGAGAGAGAGAGAGAGAGAGAGAGAGACAGACAGACAGACAGACAGACAGACAGACAGACAGAGAGAGAGAGAGAGAGAGAGAGAGAGAGAGAGAGAGAGAGAGAGAGAGAGAGAGAGAGAGAGAGAGAGAGAGAGAGTATATCTGGCACTATATGAAATTTTCTCACTCTCATAAGATCAATTTCTTTCTTTTCTTTTTTTTTCCATGAAATACGGTCATGGTTGAGACATCCGTCATGTCCGAGAGATTATCTCTTTTTTTAGATTCTTTATCAGGCAAGACGGGCGCCTGCCTATCTCTCTTTCTCTCCCTCTCGCTAGGAGCTGTGTCAGGCATCCGACCCGACGCTTATTGCTGCTTCCCTCGCGGGAGTGCTGTTCTCTGAATCTGGCGGTCCAGGTTTGAGGAGTGACATTGGAGAAGAGGAAGAGGAGGAGGAGGAGGAGGAGGAGGAGGAGGAGGAGGAGGCGGAAGAAGAAGAAGAAGAAGAAGAGGAGGAGGAGGAGGAGGAGGATCTCTCTCTCTCTCTCTCTCTCTCTCTCTCTCTCTCTCTCTCTCTCTCCCTCTCATCCTGAGGCACAGAGGCGCCGCACATCATATATATTGTCATGAGGATATCTAAATCTGCGACGGCGCCGTGCGATGCATCAGGGAACCATGTTTGCGTCATCGTAAACAAGATATCAAGTTATATATGTTAAAGATGAGGGTACGCGCGCTCTCTCTTCCGTAGGCGCTATCAATACGAGATGTAACGTATATCGCGCTTTATAATGGCACGACTCGCCTGCATATATATATATATATATATATATATATATATATATATATATATATATATATATATATATATATATATATATATATGAATATATATATATATATATATATAGGTGAATTGGACAGTTGCATAGATGCACAGGCTGGAGGTGGAAGGACGAAGAAAGGAGAGAGAGAGAGAGAGAGAGAGAGAGAGAGAGAGAGAGAAGAGAGAGAGAGAGGGGGGGGGGTGGAAGGCCTACCAGAATGAATGTATCACACTCTACCCTCTTTACCTACCGAACGTACCTACCTACCTACCTACCAAACCTACCTACCTACCTCCCTACCTACCTACCTACCTCCCTACCTACATGGCTGTAAAGGGGTTGAGGGAGGAAGAGCTGCAGCCAACACCTGAGAATCCGTGCGTTGGTGGCGTGGGCAGCGGCGGGTAGGCTAAGCTTGGGGGTAAGTGCCTGCTTGCTTGCCTGCCTGCCACCCGTGTGGGCCCTGGGTACGGTGTCTGGCACTAGTCTGGACCCGGTGCCAAGTCTAGAGCCCGTGCCAACGTTTATACAGCTTGGCGCCTCCTCCTCCTCCTCCTCCTCCTCCTCCTCCTCCTCCTCCTCCTTTTCCGCCGCCGCCGCCGCAGCGCACCCCTCCCCCAGGCTACCAGGGTCCTCAACTCTGCTCTGGTTTGGATCAGACAAACTGCGCACAAGGTATAAGGTCGCTAACTACCATCAAATATCACTGGACTATGGTCCGTCGATGTGAAAAAAAAAGGAAAAACTTGGCATGACATCTTCAACCGCCGAGTGATAACCCTACGCACACACACACACACACGCACACACACACACACACACACACACACACGCACACACACACACACACACACACACACACACACACATAGGTGTCCCTCTAGAATTGTCTCCCGAGAGCTATCTGCATAATAATGTTTACATTCACATTTACAGCTCCTGCTGCTTATTCCAGTCATTCATTAGCTGTACTAAAATAGGACTTCGTCTCTTCCTTTCTAACAAGCTTATTGCCTGGTTTCACATTATGACCTCTGGTTACTCTGCCGCTACATCTTACGAGGAAATGTTCACTGTTCCCATCGTCTAACAGAAGTTGGAACTTGAAGGTTCCTATAATCAGGTCACCCTTTAACTCTTTCCTCCTTTATGGCAGACAAATTGGTCGACCTCAGCGTCTCAATGTACTTCAGTTCCCTTAATCCTTGTACCATCTTAGCCGTTTTCCTATGGACTCTCTCAACTATGTATTTGTACTTCTTAAGGTCTGGTCATCAGATCTGAGAAGCATATCCCAGTTCTGTTGAGACGCGTATTGTAAATTAATTTGCCGAGCGTTTCTTTATCCATTTATGATTCGATTCTAAACGTCGAGCTCTGGCGGATGGTCAGAGGCAACGTCGCGTGCTAGGCCTCATCTACAATCAAACACCTGTAGCTTATCTCCCACCAGACACCAATGGTCACCGAAGTCTTCTTTCGCTTTGTTGCATCCTCTTAACTTTTTATTTCCTCAGGTCGAATTCAACCAAACTGTGGGGTGGAAAGAAATGATTACAGCGAAGTGTTACGTCAACTAAAAATGGATACAGACAAACGCGGAAGAACACTGTAGACTTGGAGAATACATGTCTGACCATGGGAGTCGATGCTGAAGACTTAACCCACCTCCTCAGTGCATCAAGAAGGAGTGTGTGTTCACAGAAGCTAATAAACCAGGTGCGTGACTCCTATGTCATCATAATACAACGTAGAATTGTGTTCGCAAGAACACTCTGGCACTGTTAAGGTAAGTGAAGGTCCTCTGGCAGTGCGAACCATATGACAGTTTTTGTCAAAATAAAAAAGAATTAGTCATATCTTGTATGAAAAACAAAAAAATCGGAGGACGTAGATATAATTTTGTTATTTTCAGGGCTTATTGAGCAAAACCTTTTAGCAACAGGTACACAACCTCACCAGAGAACCCTAAATAACCTCCTTCCTTCCCTCACATAACTCATTTCCTGAACCTCATCCCAC
>NC_092237.1:56891207-56913707 GCF_036320965.1 Panulirus ornatus | reverse complement strand
GTACTCGAGCCGTGTCGAACATGGATTCGTGTATAATTCCCTCCAATTTGACACGAAACTAGCTACACTTCGAACCCTTCATGCATCCCACAAATTCAACAGGAAACGCGGTATCCTTCAAGCTAACACTGGCAGACTTATGTAAATTTCCTCGTCGTCTCTGATAAAAGATTTCTAATCTTTTTATATGGGCGATGTAAGGGCAGGAGGGAGGACATCCACAAGCGTACATCACCGGGTCTAAAATCGGCTAGAGCCACTACCCTGGAGAGAGGGAGACACCATCACTTGCAGAACTAATCACCCACGCCTACACCTCAAACCTTCAAGTTTACCGACAGCAACAGCAAGAACATATAGAGGCATTGCCCTGAACAGGCCAACCTCTGCAGAGCGCACTAGTCGGGGTGTGGAAGAGATCAAATGATGGAGTTGTATCCTGTGACTGGTTGGGTAAATTCCCACCACTTGGTGAGGTTCGATCTTACTTGTGAGTGATTACATCCTGCTGTATTTCCAGTGTTTCAATCTCCTGCCACGACACGGAGCTATACATGCGCGGTATACATTCAGTACACCGTCATTACACTAGCGTCCACTAGCACACATGGCCTGCCGGATATCGAGCGAACAAGAGCGTGCGCCCGAGGTCTCTGCAGTACGGAAGGAATGGGAACACACTAATGGAACTTGACACCCAGAGTCTGGTGAACAACACGCCGGTCTGGGATGATACCCCGGTACCTCGAAACATCTGGCCCTGGCTGCCACTTATGATAAAAATGTGGGAGTAATCCTCGGAGCGGCAGTTTTCGGGCGTGCCTCCCCGAGAAAACACAAACTCTTTCCAGCACACGACCTGACTGACGATCTTTCTCGTAATACTGACAGACCCCGGCGGGCGAATAGAGCCAGCAGGAACGAAGCAAATCGGGACAACTTTTCCATTCTGATCATCACAGCAGAGAGAAGCCAGTCACTCAGCCTTGAACAAAAACAAAAATGCTTTTTAATTGGCTGGTAATAAAGAACACCTCGAGTGCTGACTGGCTACTAATAAGCCAACCTGGACAGCGATTGGCTGGTTAGAAATCAACGAGCGTGAGCACTGCCTGCCAACATGTTATCCTACTCTTCAACAAATGTCTGCTGTCACAGACGCTTATACCTTTCCCAGCAACTGAGGAACGTAGGGAGAGCAAAATATCAAAAAAAAAAAAAGCAAAAAACTGAGTACTACCTAACTTCAGTAAGCTATCGTTACACATCGCGAGATGCGGGTAATGATACACCTCCCACATTAACTGGAGGTGAACGATGTGCTTGGCCAGGTATTCCGTCTCCCACAGTAAGTGGCATTAAGGGTGTATAAGGCCACGTAAACCATCTTCCATATCATCTGACAGAGAGGCAGCCGGCAAGGTAAACTATCCCCAAACTCCTGAGAGTTAGGCTACGTAAACCATACTGTAGATTATAAGAAGTGTACGTTGAGGTGAACCATATCCAACCGATAACCGTGGGTGCAGCCAGGTATACTATCTCCCACAACCATTAACAATCACACTTCAACTCCAACACCCAGAACTGGGTTCCACAAGGAGTCCGGCGACAACGTATAAAGACATTAGCAACAGTGGAAGGCATGACAATGGAGAAGGAGGAGGAGGAGGAGGAGGAGGAGGAGGAACAAAAAAGTAAGGAGAGGTGTTAATAAGATGCACCACAATGGTAGCCAAGGAGACACAAGGCCAACCACCCACCCACCCAACCCTCTGCTGCAGCCCATGCCAGCACCACCAACACCAACGCCTGCGGAGGAGGACGAAGAGGGACACCACCACCGGTCGCCTCACAAAACACGACGATCGCAGGTCGACTCACCACCCACCATCTGCGTAATCATCTGAGGTTCTACCTATTCCACGGAGACTATATACTACACGTTAACCACAAGTGATTTTCATCAAATTAAAAGTCCATGTACAGGTAAATCATTTTATGTTTCTAACCCTAAATAGTTCATTAAGTACAGTCCAGTATAGTACAGTACAGCCCTACAACCTAATACTCATAATTCCACCCTGGGCCGTGTTGCATCTACCCATAAATCAACACTAATCTAATAAGAAAAAAAAATAATTGATACTCAAACTTGTCTCCTGGAACGCCTCGTTCATAAGCCGACTGGTCGCACAGCTTTTAGAGATCCGCTAAATCAAGTACATTAATATCTCAGACGTATGCTGGATTGTGACGTATCAAGAATAACATTCATCAGTTCGCAAACTTATACTGAAAGGTCAGAGGTTATCGTCAAGGTTCGCACACTTCAGAACAAGGTTTCAATTAAGATCATCTTTGAGAGCCATTTTGTAAAAGTGATATCATGCGTGTAAAGGACAAACCTCGGAGGGTTCCAAATAACCAAAATTTTCTAACTACATAACTGACTTGATATCAGAAATGATGGGTAAATAAAACAAAGTTGGCAAGAATGATTAACTCTTGGGTTATTTTTTTTCGGGCTCTAAGGTCGAAGAAGCAAGCAATTATAATCAGTAATTTTGTTGTGTTTTTTTATTTTCAGGATTTCCAGTTCTGAAATCTTTACTCATCCAAGAAACCAGACTGATTCTCTCGTCACGTCTCCTCGGTGAGTACATCATTCGCGCTGTTATGTCTAACCCAGTACACATACACGATACATGAGGAGAGGAAGAAGGAGGAGAAGGGGGGATGGCCGTAGCTAAATTCTAATTCTGGCTTGATGTTGATAGCTGCTCGTTAAGCTCAGCAACAGAAAACCAGGGTCTCTCCTGGCTCAGCTGCGTCAGTAGCCACTCGCAAGCCTTATGTCGCGCCAGCTTGTGTGTGTGTGCGTGTGTGTGTGTGTGTGTGTGTGTGTGTGTGTGTGTGTGTGTGTGTGTGTGTGTGTGTGTGTGGGTGGGTGGGTGGGTGGGTGGGTGGGAGGTGGGGTCCATCCTCCCAACTAAATACCCTGTCCTAATCGTCAGTAACCAGCTGGTTCTCGCGACCCCTAACCCAATCCTAATCCTTGACAACATGTCACTCCTCGTCACCAACTGCCCAATCCTGAGCCTTGACATCCCCGCCCTTCCCTCCCTAATCCCTATCACCAGCTGCCCAATCCCAATCCTTAAGAGCATCCTACTTCCCACCACCAACTGCCCAATCCTGATCCTCGGCATCCTCGCCCTTCCCTCCCTAATCCCTATCACCAGCTGCCCAATCCTGATCCTTAACAGCATCCTACTTCCCGCCACCAACTGCTCCTAAGCCTTGGAAACATCCAAGTTCCCGCCACCATCCACCCAATCCTAATCCTTAACATCATCCTATGTTCCTAATCATCTGGTCTCCTTTGCATGCGACCTTCAGTCAGTGACTTTTTTTCCCTTCTCTCTCTCTCTCTCTCTCTCTCTCTCTCTCTCTCTCTCTCTCTCTCTCTCTCTCTCTCTCTCTCTCTCCCCCGCGAGTGTTGCTGCCAGATGGTGGTGGTACCGTCATCAGCTGCTGTCTGTACCGAGGCATTTACCTGCAGCACTGCCAACTCTCGCATCCCCTTACCCCTGCCAGCTGACGCCGCCGCACCTGTGGGAGTGGCAGCAGCAGCAGCAGCGGCAGCAAGCATTTTACTCTCCACATCGTAACTGTCGGCGTTGGCTCCCGACAGCACAGCGTCTTCGGGATAGATGTATTATCGCCCCCTACCTTCACCGACCGCCCCCCCCTCCCCCCCACTGTATCGTAGATCCGACACCTGCTTATCTACCTCATCTGTATATCTCTCTCTCCTCTCCTCTCCTACGTTCTACTCGATGGGGGAGAGAAAAAAAAAAAGAAAACAGAAAACACATATCTACCCCGCGTAAGTACTTAAGGCATCAGAGCTGTAAAGTCTTGGGCCTGGCTATCCGGAAGTCAAGATGGATCATTGGTGAACAGCAACTCGGAAAAGATGAGAGGGAAAAAAAAAAAAATTACACAATTTTTGCTCTCGAATCCTCTGCACCACAATGGCTGCCACATTCACTGCTGGGGGATTTAATCATCCATCCTTATCTCTCTTGTCATGCTACCGCCCCTGATGCTCGCTTCATTTCTCCCGCACCAGCAGCAGCAGCAACCACCACCACCATCTTCGCCTCCGTCAAGGGACGGATCAATAAAAGAGCGGCACACGACTTCCCTGATATCATCAACAATGCGATTAATACAAAAAGTAGAAAGGAAAAAAGAGGACGAACGTTTGAGTCAACGTCCCGTCCACGTTAAGTGCCGTGACTATCACCTCATCTCTTCTGGACTGGAGGGGGCCCTAGGGTGTGTGTGTGTGTGTGTGTGTGTGTGTGTGTGTGTGTGTGTGTGTGTGTGTGTGTGTGTGTGTGTGCGTGTGTTCACAGAGGGCGTTACAGTGCCCGAATAACATTACGAGGGATGCTGAAGAGCACTCGCTTCAATAACGCCGCGGCGGCTGGTCTCCGTCCTTAAGCGATCGTGGTCTCTCAGATCCCTTGAGCACGATTCTCGAGCACGGAGACGACGGCACGCCCGAGAGTACGATTCCCAAGCACGGCGGCGGCGGCGTCGGCACGCCCCTTCGGTATAAATGGCCTGAACTCTGCATCTGAGCCATCGTGAGTCAGGGCGGAGACCTGGCCGTCCTACCCGAGGTGGCACCGTCGTGCTCACCGGTGGCAACACTCGTGCTCACAGAGGCTCAAGACTTCTCTCTCTCTCTCTCTCTCTCTCTCTCTCTCTCTCTCTCTCTCTCTCTCTCTCTCTCTCTCTCTCTCTCTCTCTCTCTCTCTCCATGATGACAAGGGGTCAGAACATAATGGTGTAAATACGAGAGAGGAAAATCACCATGCTGGGGCAGGGTTATGAGGGTTTTCACACCACGCTGACCACAGAAAGTGCTTTACAGGAGAGAGAGAGAGAGAGAGAGAGAGAGAGAGAGAGAGAGAGAGAGAGAGAGAGAGAGAGAGAGAGGAGGGGAGGGAGGGAGGGAGAGGGCGAGGGAGGGGTATTGCATGTTTGATGATTATAATATCACAGTTCGGAATTACAGGCGCGCGAGGCGGAAAGTGTCACAAAAGGGCTTCTGGTGTGTACTCACACACGAAGTGCTCCCATGCCGTAAGCCGGCCCGGCGTATAATCTGGGGGTCTGTAATATCATGATGAGAGAACATGCGATATTCACCTTCCTGCAACCCCTTACGTAAGAGCCTTATCAATCAAGGCTCCTCGTTTAGGGCTCTTCGTGTTTTCTGTTAAGTCTCCTTTTTTCCAGATCGTTTTCTCTGCCATGATTTATAGTTACATTGTTACACGGTTTGTAATCATTCGGTCATGACCTTCTTTCCCATCTGGTATTCTGGACTCATTGCAGGGCTTCTGTAAACATGAATAATGAGGTTAGGCTGTGCAAGGTAACAACGGGGAACGATGAGGTAAACAGCGTGCGTGCTTTTGACGGATGGAACATCCCACATCTTCTGGTCGATCATCGGCAGGGTAAGTGACCATCTATTGCCGTAATGACACCGAAACATCTGGGTTTGAGCCCAAGGGTAAACTGCCTCCTAATCCTCTCTTTACCTCTCTCTCTCTCTCTCTCTCTCTCTCTCTCTCTCTCTCTCTCTCTCTCTCTCTCTCTCTCTCTCTCTCTCTCTCTCTCTCTCTCACCGCGCCAGAAAGAACCCTTCCGTGGTACTGAGAACCAAGAAAGATTCTCGTGGTTCCATTTCCAGCCTCCTGGATTTGTACTACCAGCAGAAAAAAAATGGTTCACCATTTAAAGACAACATCTACTCGAGATGGACGTGTGTGTGTGTGTGTGTGTGTGTGTGTGTGTGTGTGTGTGTGTGTGTGTGTGTGTGTGTGTGTGTCTACATGTCTACATAAGCACCCGCGACCTGCACCTCTACACGGCTAATTCTCGACTATTCGAAACACGAGAGTGGAACAGATTCTGCTGAGCCCCATCTCCCGCACATCACGATAATGGGAACGAGAAATAAGAATCTTCAACCGCATATCACAAGCAACCAAATGCAATCCTTTTTTATTTGCTGTCTTGAGAGTCTTAAGAGAAACCGTTACAAAGGTGACTGCCAGTGCAAACCATCGCTACACAGTGGGGAAAAGGAGTAGAGTGTAGCGCGCCTAAATGTTTGCGGCATCACAGGTTCCCTTTCAGCGACCACTTCAGATCGTAACCTTCCTCCCCTCTGACACGCCGCGGCCTTTTGAGTCCGACTCCAGGGATCTGGACGAGAGAGCAAATACTCCTTCGCACTCACGGACGACAATCCTGAAAACGAGACAGTGGAGGAGGAGGAGGAGGAGGGCGGCATCTGGTACGATACTAAGTACTAAAGCCGATCAGACGACGAGGCAGAGCCAAGAGAGAGAGAGAGAGAGAGAGAGAGAGAGAGAGAGAGAGAGAGAGAGAGAGAGAGAGCATTTGTACCTTTGACTGTCGCTCACCTTACTTTATGTGATTATCAAACCAAAACCTGGAAGCGCTCGGAACATTTCACAAATAATGAAGGCTCTCGCCGCGCTAACGCCTCAAACAACGAACTCAGAGCAGATTTAATACACTCCTCTACCGCCTTCGCACACACATATATATATATATGTATATATATATATATATATATATATATATATATATATATATATATATATATATATATATATATACATATATATATTCTTTTCTTTCTCTTCTTTTCTTTCATACTATTCGCCATTTCCCGCATTAGCAAGGTAGCGTTAGGAATAGAGGACCGGGCCTTTGAGGGAATATCCTCACCTGGTCCCCTTCTCTGTTCCTTCTTTTGGAAAATTAAAAAAAAAATGAGAGGGGAGGATTTATATATATATATATATATATATATATATATATATATATATATATATATATATATATATATATATATATATATATATATATATATATATATATATATATATATATATATATATATATATATATATATATATATATATATATATATATATATATATATATATATTGTGCATGCGTGTGTGTTTAAGAACTAGTTTTATGAGTGTATATAGAAATGTCTGAAGAATATCTATGTTGTAGTATAATTTCTGTTTCAGTACACAGGGCTTTCGTGAGTAGACAAAGCATCAGATTGATATCTTGGGTTCGGGTGATGTGTGAAACGAGCCTGTTCGAACCTCTGAAGCGCCCCGAGCGAATCAGTGATACATTTCAACCTCCTCTCCCTCCTCCTCCTCCTCCTCCCCTGCCTCCCAGCACATAAATCAACACACGCTTCATCCCACCCATTCATATCCGCAGTCTCCGGTGTTATTAACCCTGGCTCAGCCGTCCATCAGGGCAAAATTATAGAGGCAATAAAACAATTCGCCCCATTAATAATGCAACTTGTCCCTGGGGAGTCAACGCGTGCATTTGCAAAGTGGGAAATCTGGCTGTAATGCTGGGATGAGGAAGGGAAACCTCCTCCTGTACCCACTATACTGCGCCTGGTCAGGTCCAGGCGGCACGGTAGTTCAGGGCTGCTCATCCTAACGTTATAGAAATAAGCAGATCCATTCCTGAAGCCTGCATCTCCCCCGTCCCGGAGTCCGGCCGGGGTCGGAGATTGAGAAGGACGCCGCCCCCGGGCTGGCGGCCAAGGGCCCGAGCGATGTGAGCTCACTCGTCCAGAACGCCAGACAAGATCTGCTGGATGCCGGCCGGTTGGGCGATGCCCCGCGCAAGATGCTATGGTTTCTCGAGCCTTGTTCTTATCCGTCCGGCGAATTACACAGGTCGGGCTGGATGCTCGTCCCGGCCAGGAGGAATTCGTGTCGCTGGAGGCAACGTGGAAAAAGGTGGCCCAGTTAAAAACCAAACTTCCCTCGCCGATCAGGGTTGCCTTGTGGGTCCCATCGCAAGCGCCCGAACATCGTACATGGCGCTACACTCTCTGCTTGTACGAGGCGCGCGCTGGCAAACAATAGTCACTGTAGTAGTGCCTTCCTTGTAGATCCCCAACGTGCACGTCGCGAATGTCCTCTTCACAGGGAAGTCAGTCGTCACCTCTACTAAAAACAGGTCCCCCAACTCCACTCCTCATCCTTAAGCCTTTGTCCGCGGGAACATCGATACGATGGGGGTCTGGGCGAGGGCGGGATAGGCCAAGAGAACGGGCGTGGCGCCTTAGGGCAGACGGGCGAGAAAGGAACAGGCAAAACGGATGAAGGACAATGGAGAAGTGGTGAGAGGTGAAGGTGATGGAGGATAAGGGAGAGAGAAGTAGAGGGGGGGAAACAAGAGGACCGAGAAAAGGGAAGAACATGGAAGATGATGGAACTCGATGAATCATGAGAGGAAGAGGCTTA
The DNA here is from genome assembly GCF_036320965.1 of Panulirus ornatus. NCBI lineage: Eukaryota > Metazoa > Arthropoda > Malacostraca > Decapoda > Palinuridae > Panulirus > Panulirus ornatus. The sequence goes on along the minus strand of NC_092237.1, from coordinate 56,905,290 downwards.
GATCGTCAATGGTGGAGGAGGAAGGGGGGCCTGTACGGGTAGCAGGGTGGAGTCTAGATGATTAATGGGGCAGTGGCTCACAGCGCTGATGGGTGGAATGCTCCTATATAGTTAATAGGAGATACCCCTGATGACTTCCTGGTGCTGAGGGTCTTTACAAGGCAACAGTCTACTAGAGCCTTTTGAGGCTGTGATAGGAGAGGAAATCAACAACACAGACTTTAATGGCGAGAGAGAGTAGCAAGGAAAGTAGATGAATTGACAGAAGTGACTGTAAACCTTTTTTGAATACCAAAACACAACAAGAAAGATCTTGCCTTAAACAGCAGCTCAGAACAAGACTGATCTTGCTATCAGCTTGGACCCAGACAGTTATAACCTTTGATAATCTTAACTTCCTGTACTACATTACAGTCTTAACCGGTTTCTTATAAACTGGGACAAGGTATTGTTCGTCTAGTTTCTCAACTTTGTGTTCGAATGCCCTACTTAGGAAGCCAAAATCAAGTTCGCCTTTTCTCACCGTTTCTACACAGTGCTCAATTGGCTTTAAGTCATCAGATATTATTACATCTTGAAGTCCTTTCCTCAAGTACATTACGTACTTCAACATAGTTTGTACTGTAGTTTGTGTTCTTGATTTTTTCCTGCCGTTGCGCAAAATAAAAAAGAAAAAACTTTTCCCTTCACGATACCAAAATTGATTTGCCATTTGTGAGCTCAGTCTATCAGTTCATCTAAGTCAACTTTGCTGCTTCAGACGCTCAGTTTCTGTGTTGGCTTTACTTCCCAGTTCAGCGCCGACAGCGACTCTGGTATACAAATCAGCACAGTCACTATCGGTGTGCATACTGGAGAGAAAATAGGTCCCAGAGACCGAGGTTTAATCATTCTGAGGCTCGACCGTTTAATCATCCACTCTCTGTCTGCGGTCAGGCAACCAATTTCTAAGCCAGTGAAATACATCGTCTGTACCACGTAACCGGAATTTTGCTAGCATATAATCTATGCTAAAGGACTTTATCAAGTGCTTTATCAATCTTGATGGGTAACGCTAATGGTAGGAGTTGAGGTAGATGGCGAATGGGTCGAGGGACCCTACACAATGGAAAAATAGAGGAGGAAGTGAAATGGCTAGATTGTGGGTTGGAATCGATGGTCGAAGAGGCCTAAATGGAAACTGAGGTGGGTATATGAGTGAGGCAAGAGGACGGCATGATCGATGAGCGATGGAGACCTTGATGGCTGAGGAGCGAAGGGAAACCTCGACGTATAATGGGTTGAGGGCGTGGTCAACCTGGACCTTCAGGGGATATTAGGTGGATGACGTCCACCTGACCATTGCTACAGAAAGGGACCAAGACTGTTGATGCTGCACCAACTTAACTCTCCCGGGCTCGGCGCACAGCAGAACACGCCGCCACGATCTCTGACACCCTATCTGATGTTGAGCAGCTGCCCTTTTACAACTGGATCGACAGGATACATTCCACGTAATCAAGCTGAGAGGGAGCTGGGCTTAAAACCGACGAGCAGGGTTAGAAAGCGAGTGTTATGACAACCCCGACCCCAGCGGCATCGATAAGATCAGAGACCATCCAACTGAACGACATGTTTGGCAGATACTTTCACATTCCCTCAAATGATAAACAAAGGGATGTAAACAGTTCGCAGAAGACATACGCGGTGAAATGCCGGTGGATGATGACATGGGCGCATCCCAGCTTGAGATCTTGATATATATATATATATATATATTAATTCCCTGGGGATAGGGGAGAAAGAATACTTCCCACGTATTCCCTGCGTGTCGTAGAAGGCGACTAAAAGGGAAGGGAGCGGGGGGCTGGAAATCCTCCCCTCTCGTTTTTTTTTTTGTTTTTTTTAATTTTCCAAAAGAAGGAACAGAGAAGAGGGCCAGGTGAGGATATTCCCTCAAAGGCCCAGTCCTCTGTTCTTAACGCTACCTCGCTATCGCGGGAAATAGCAAATAGTATGAAAAAAAAAAAAAAAAAATATATTAATGATAACTCTATCGCGGGACGTGGATGATGACATGTGCGCTCCATCAGAGGGTCATTCTAATAGTCGTCAGAGGATGGGTGTATGCTCCCACCCATCTGTACATCAACAACAGGACTCAGGAAATTCAACAGGTTCCAGTTCAAACTTTGGTAACCATGTTCCCAACATTTCTCAATCTGGAATCGTAGTTACACACACACACACACACACACACACACACACACACACACACACACACACACACACAAGGGCAAGACACTAGCCCTCGAGAGTGTAAAGCTGCAGCATGATAATTTCCATGTCGGTGGAGACGACAGCGTGTCGCGGGGGAAGTGGCCAGGTAGAGAGATCCACGGTAATGAAGGCCTCACTGTGTAATAGCACTTGTTATTGCCCTGTCTGGACGTGGGGCGTGACGCCAGCCTGTCGAGGGTGGAGGGGGAAGAGAAGGAGGAGGGAGGGAGGGGGTGTTTGAACTCCAGCCAGCAACACTCTGTCGCTACGCTACTGCTGCTACTGCTGCTGCTGCTGCTACTACTACTGTTGTTTCTACTGCTGTTGCTGCTGCTCACCCTCTTACAATGAGATGGTCCAAGTGAGGAAGAAAACGCACTGGTGAGGGAAGATGTTAGCGTAAAGGGAACGAACGGGATGGGAAGGGCTGGAGAATATCTGGACAGGATGGTAGTAGTGGTAGTGTAGTGGTACTGTAGTGGGTGGCGTTGGACCAGTGGTGAGCGACGGGAACCACCACGCCATCACCGTGAGTGTGGCCAGGACTTGGGTAACCCCTCCCCTCTCTCTCTCTCTCTCTCTCTCTCTCTCTCTCTCTCTCTCTCTCTCTCTCTCCCGCTACACTCAGGCCAGCCACTGCTGGAGACCATGCCACCCACCCCCAGCAGTGTGTACTGCCTCCTGATGCGTCCCAAGTCTCCTTTTTTCTTCTTCTCTTTTTTAAGCCCTTCCCGCCGAAAACGAATTCTCCTGATTCCGTACTTTCTCTTTCATTCTTTTTCTCCAGGACTGAAAGCAGAACAGAGAGAGAGAGAGAGAGAGAGAGAGAGAGAGAGAGAGAGAGAGAGAGAGAGAGAGAGAGAGAGAGAGAGGAGTAGAGGAGGGAGGGGAGGAAATGCGGATCAAGCGGGGCAGCTGTGGTCTTGTTCTTCGGCATTCTTCATTTTCGGCAATTTTTCGGTAGAACTGTTTTCCTGATAACAGCGCCCTAGCTTCCCGAGTGACCAGTTTTCTCGGACGCAATATTCCTTAATGGTTAGTTGTCGCAGGGGGGAGGAGGGAAAGGCCTTCCCGGCTAACCGTTTTCTTAGCGGATGGTTTTTCTTTTACGACCAGGTTTAGGGGGGAAGGGGGCGTAGGGAGGTGGGTGGAAGAGGGTGGGTGTGAAGCCACCACTGTGGTGGGGAGGGACGGGGAAGAGAGAGCGAGGTGAAGGCGTAGTGGAGTGCGTAAGAGGAAGGAGGTGTAGGGAGGGAAATAGGGAGGGTAGGAAAGAAGGCGGAGTAGGGACAGGGTGATGGTTCCCTGGACGTTTATAGCTGGGCAGGAGCCATCTTGCGAGGGGGAACTCCTATATACAGGTCCGGGCTGGGAGGGTCAGTGTGGGGTTACGCTGGGAGGGGGTCAGCCAAAGTGGAGGGACGCTGGGAGAGGGTCAGTGTGTGCGGAGGGATGCTGGGAGGGGTCAGTTAGCGTGGAGGGACGCTGGAAGGGGTCAGCCAGTGTGGAGGGACGCTGGGAGGGGGTCTGTTAGCGTGGAGGGACGCTGAGAGAGGGTCAGTTAGTGTGGAGGGACGCTGGGAGGGAGTCAGTTAGTGCGGAGGGTCGGTGGCCTCACACCGGCAGCTCACAACATGACGTTATAAACAGTAAGGTCCTCTGGGGGGCGGTAGCAGGGGTGGCGCTAGATGACTCCGGGATGTAATAGGCGAGTCCATTACTGGGACGGGGAAGTAGCATCCCGGGCCTGCGTTGGATGGAACTAAGACCGCCTCAGAGATGCACTTTACTTTGCTCCTGGATGGAACTAAGACCGCCTCAGAGATGCACTTTACTTTGCTCCCAGATGGAACTAAGACCGCCTCAGAGATGCATTTCAGAAAGGGGGGAAAAAGAATAGAAGTAGACAGCTCTCTCTCTCTCTCACATGGGAGGGATTTCCTTTACGAGAAATACTGTACGTACTCTCCCTGTGGGTAGTGCTGTGAGAGCAGAGATGCTGGGGGAATACTGTGGGGGGTAATACTGTGTGGGCAGTACTAGGGAGGGCTTGGCATCTTGCAATGTGGAAGTTGGGGGATCGAACACGCACCTACCTACCATACAACACAACACACGAATCCCATGATGTTACAGTGGTGTCATCCATAGGAATTAGAATGTGACAGCAGTGGCATGACACACCGAAAAAGATGATTAATAAGCATGACTCGAGGGACAAAAGAGAGATAAGAGGGGTCAGTGAGGGAGCGTAAGATACAATGAACATGAGCAATATTTGCAGGACAGAGGCTGATGTGTACTGGGTGTGTTGTGGGCAAGATGTTTGAGGGACCCCAAGTGTGGAGAGTGAGGATCACGAGGGTGAATCCATTTGATGACGGGAATCTTGGGTGGACAGTGCTGTCAACTTTAATCCTCTGAGACAGATGCCAGCGTAAGAGCCCAATGCTCAGAGGACACTGAAGTAATGAATGGTACAGGTCTTCTGTTATCTTTTTTGAACTGTTGGCTACCGATGAAGATGATAATGCTGAACAAAAGAACAAATCAGATGCGGAAAAGAGACACTGCAGACGTCATTGCACAAAAGAGAAACCTCCCTTCCTCCCACCATAAGAAGCTTTTTTTCTTTCTTTTTCTCTTTTTTTCCCTGAATGATGAGTGGTGACCCCGCCATATGTGTAAGGCCTCGTCCTCCATATACATACAAACACTGGTCTCTCGCCCCGCCATGCGACGCTCTCAGACCAAAATTTTGGCTCTCTCTGCTCCACATTTTGGAGAGTGTAGCCATGTTGCTTGGACTTGCTTATGAACACACTTACGGCAGTGATCATAATACGTTCATTTTTCCTGCTTAACCGAGCTATCAAGATTGGACGGACACACACACACACACACGCACACACACACACACACACACACGAACAAACAGAAGCAAACAAACAGGCTTCACTCCACTGAGGTGAGGAAAATAAGCACCATCAGACTAACGGTAAAGTATGCAACACAGATGGAGATCTGGTCGATATCAGCTTACCGATGTGTCTTACGCGGGGTTAACATCGGCAGAGCGAACGACTTTGTTAAGACACGATATCTGACGACAAAGACTCATCATTATCCCCCTTCTTGGTTCGAAGAGCGTTGATATATTGTGATGTTCTCTTACCTCTGTCACTCCCAAGAGGGAAATGCACGGCCAGTGACGTTGATGTAGGGAGGGAGATGAATAGCCGCTGACGTGACGCAGGGTGGGGGATGAGTCGCTACAGACGTGAGGTAAGGAGGGAGATGAGTAGCTAGTGACGTGATGTACGCAGGGACACGTAGGGCTGGTGACGTGATGCAGGCAGGGAGGCGCACTGTTGGTGACGTGAGAGAGGGAGGGAAGCTCTACTTACCCAGAACCTTCAGCAGTGCGACGCCCCGCGCCCCTGCTCGTCACCCAGCGGATTCCACTCATAAAACCGTACCGGCCAGTCCCTGGCGCGGGAGGGGAGGATCTGGGTCAACAGTCACGACCACTAACCTTCCACAAGGCTCGGGAAGTTAACACACACACACACACACACACACACACACACACACACACACACACACACACACCCTCTTGGGCACGGCGGCAAGGTACGCTCGAACACGACAGTCGTGAATCCTTAGCATGACGGAAACACCAATGAGCATGACAGTGCGAACGAACCACCTGAAGCATCGTGATGGTGTTGGAGGCCCTTGGACGCGACGGTACGGACCTTGTACACAACGGTACCATCCTTTGGAACCGTTACACTGGAGGGTGGTACCGTCGCGTTCAGGGACTTTACCGTCTTGCTCAAGGGCGGTACCGTCGTGCTGAAGGATCGTACGTCGCGGTCAAAGGTGGCACAGTCGTGCACAAGGAGCGGTACCGTCGTGCGTAATGGTAGCACCGTCGTCCTTCAAGGGCGGTACCGTCGTGCACAAAGGCGGTACCTCTGCCAGGGCAGGACAGCGTCGCGTGATCTACCACCTAGCCTACCGCGGTATGTACCCCTCGAAGCCGCTGCAATCACTGACCTACCGAGCAATTTAGAGGGCGATAACCAGCTCAACTTGGAGAGAGAGAGAGAGAGAGAGAGAGAGAGAGAGAGAGAGAGAGAGAGAGAGAGAGAGAGAGAGAGAGAGAGTTTACTGACTCCTGGCCACGCAGGTTGGCAGCTCCTCTTACCCAAAAGGAACTAAGCCAGTCTGATGGTCCGCTTGTGGTCGGATAGACCGAGGCAGACATGCCCTCCCAGACCGCCCGGGCTCCTTCCCATTTACACAGTGATTTATCTATTCGTCGAGCTGATTACGTGTGAGTTATATTTCCTGTCATGGTACCCCCATTTGGTGGGAGAGAGAGAGAGAGAGAGAGAGAGAGAGAGAGAGAGAGAGAGAGAGAGAGAGAGAGAGAGAATAATCAGGCAACAAGACCTAATGGGCTGTAACGGGATTACCAGCTGAATGCAAATGAGACTCTTTCATTTCAGTTTTAATGATAATGTACCGATTGGGAATAATCATCTAGTCTCATCTTAAACAAGCGCTATTGTCATGTCATCTGTATAGCGAAGAACTTATTCTAGTGCTGAATGACCCAATTTATATATATATATATATATATATATATATATATATATATATATATATATATATATATATATATATATATATATATATATATATATTCCTATGAGTCCACGTGGAAAATGAAACACGATAAGTTCCTAAGTGCACTTTCGTGTAATAATCACATCATCAGGGAAGATACAAGAAAGAAATATGTCAGTTGATATACAACGAAGAGACGTAACTAGGACGCCATTTGGTAAACAATCGATTGTCCACGACAGACAACGATTGTATCATAAAATTATTATGTGGACAAGAAGGGGAATTGTTTACAAATTCTATCAACAATAAAGGTATCCAATTCATATAGACCTTCACTAATATCAAGGTTATAATTCTTTGTGTATATAATAATAGAAGATTCAACGATATTTCTCGTGGTGCTGCAGTTAGAAATAATAACTGAGATGGCATTACTCCAGTCAATGCAATCATCATAGTTTTTAACGTGATTAAACATGGCATTTGATTCTTGTACTGTTCTTATACTATATCTATGTTGCTTAAGTCTTAAAGAAAGATACATACCAGTTTGCCCAACGTAAAACCCAGCACTATTTCTACAAGGCATAAGGTATATATATATATATATATATATATATATATATATATATATATATATATATATATATATATATATATATATATATATATATATATATATATATACCTTACTTTACCCACCTTATCTTACCCTCCTGCTACAAGCTCCCACCTTGTATGGGGCCTCCCGCGGCGCTCTGGTCCACCGTGCGGGACCACAGGTCAGGAAGTGTAGTGATGTTGTGTGTTCCTCTTTGTGGCGCGACTCCGGCAGAAATGAGGTAGTGTTCACTGTCCTCGGCGGAGAAAGTTGTATCTTTAGCACCAAAGGAAGTCTCGTGACGTGGTAAATCGATTGATGTCTCTAATACAGGAAGGGTGGATGGTGTCTCAAGAACACGGACGGGAAAAAGCGTAATTCGTGCGTGTCTAAGGAGCGTAGTATCGGGAAATTGTACGTGTGATGGAGCGGATGGTTGGTCGGACGGGTTATTAAGACTTTAATCCCACTGATTGCCTGGGCCGTTAAAGCACCTCAACGTCATTTTGAAACCACAAGTCGAAATGATTTGAAAAAAACCTTTCCTCAGGTGTTCAAGAGAATTCTTGTAAGACCACTATGTATGAGCTCTTGCTGCATATATGGCACTTGAAGAGGAGTTGGAAGACCTGAGTCGGCGGGACGCAGTTGTTTAGTGCTTGTCAGGTCATAAAAGTGTGAGTATATTTTGTCAGTATTGTGTGTTCCTGAAGGAGAGCACAGGTTGTTTATGTAAGCAGGGATGGGCTCTTTTTATGTTTCAATCTTTAACTCTTCTAAAACCCGTGTGCCCCCTGAACAATGTTTGATACAAATGTTACGACAGTCTTCCGGGAATATGAAAACTTATATATATTCTATGCTTCAATAAAAGCAATACTGTCATGTTTCCCTGCGCTTCCTTACGGCATACCTGATGGAGGGGCGATTGACATCGTGTCTACTGTGTTTGCAGCCGTTCCCCTTGTGCAACTACTGTGGATAAATCTCTCTCTCTCTCTCTCTCTCTCTCTCTCTCTCTCTCTCTCTCTCTCTCTCTCTCTCTCTCTCTCTCTCTCTCTGTTCTTGTTCAAACAAATCCTTAAGCCGAACTGGACAGCGGGACCAGCTGACTTGATGGTGTCCTCGACAAATGCCTTCTCAACAATGTAAGAGCCGGACGGGTCATCCAGGTGCCGCACCCTCCCCAGACTGGAAAACGACCCTCCAGGAGACTTCAGTACATGTGCATCCCAGCAGACATCAACACCTGGTTACTTTCCCGGCAAAGCAGTCGGCAGACGGGATGAGAGAACCCTAGAAACAATGGATAGGTGAACCTTCTGTTGGATACCATCGTCAAAACCTGAATTCATAACCAAGAGGCTGAAAAACACGACAATGAAAGGTGGGCTCCTGATTTCTTGCCTGTTCTAATATCTTTTCCTGTACGCATATCATGATTTTTTTATGTTTTACTTACATATATAAACCCGTTAGTACACACACACACACACACACACACACACACACACACACACACACACACACACACACACACACAAAACGTCTATATCTGTATCGTTAAAGAGCCTCCCGGCAAGCCAGAGTTCCTGGGCCGAGCATTAGCACCAGGTTTCGGAGTAAGATTTATGGCTGTAAAGCGCACTCATTAGATTTCTAAATATGACAAGCAGGCTGTAAATCAAATATTTACAAGCAACGAAAAGGAAAACTGAAGGAATAAAATTTAATTGGCGAGCGTAAACCTGGACTTGAGGTCCGCATGAAACAGCGCCGGCCGCCTCGCACTGCGCCGCTGATCCCAGAAGAGCTGTAAAAGTCGCCATCATGTGGCTCGCTAATTGTAACGCGCAGCTGGAGCACCACCGGTTCTGGAACCTTGTGGTTCCTGCGTGCTATTCCTACTGCTGGAGGACAACCCATTCTGGAAATCTGCGACCACAGCGTGAGACTACTGCTGCTGCTTCTGCTGCTGGAAGACTTCCATTTCTGGAGCCCTAGTGACCACAGCGTACGACTATTGCTACTGGAAAGCTAACAATTCTGGAATATTGTGACCACAGCGCGAAACTACTGTTGCTGGAAGGCTACTAATTCTAGAGCTCTGTGAACATAGCTTCCTGCTGCTGCTACTGTCGCTGCTAACACCTGCAAAAGTGTACAAACTCGAGAACCCTCAGACCACTTATAGATAAAGACTGGCTGTTCTGCTGGGGGACCACTGATCTCTGGAACCTTGTGACTCATCTGCAGCTATGCAAACAATGGTTCTTGAACGTTTATTGCAACGACCAAAGTGTCTCTGGAACTTTGTCGTCTACTTCCCTGCTGGAAGACCACTGGTTTTGGAATTCAGGAACAGCCGTCTTCAGGTGGGAGAGGACCCTGTTCTGGAGACCTGGAATTACCTTCTTCCGCTCCAAGTGGGAAACAGACCACTACTTCAGGGACCTGCTGATCCTGTTGCTCACATTCCTGCAGCCAGTCTACTGCCTTCACGCACCTTTCTCCAGCCAATGGTCTTAGTCATCAAACACACACACAAACCACACCATGAAACTGTCATAAAGCAATCACTAACAGCCAATTAGCAAGGTTGCTAATAACCCTTTCATCTGTAAAATACTGTCATTATTTACCCTTTCCCATGTAAATGTGTGTCATGAATCATCTTCCTCCATGTCAAATATTGTCATTCATTGCCTTTTCCCACGTAAAACAGTCAACCATCAATATAATTCAGCGTCATACCCAATCATCCACCCCCCTAAGTTACAGGTCATTTTCCAAGGAACAAAGTAACGAACTACACCATGATGTGCCAAACTCTCGCCTTAGATGAGGTATGAACAACCCCACGCGAAGGGCGTCTTTGCACGGGTTGCAGCATTTCTCCGCCGGGGATACTTTTCTAAATGACACCTGTCTTCATCTACGGACCGGTGGTCATCAACGCGGTCGAATGCCGTTTCCCGAAGCCTTCCACCCTACGGCAACAGTGTGAATTAAAAGGACGACCGAGAGGTTCCTTTCCAGAGCAAATATCACGACAGGTGATTACAAAGAACCCTGCAGACCTGGTAACTCTGTGGCGAGGGAGGGGGGGGGGGGCCTGGCTGGCTGGCTTGACTGTCACACCTTACTTCACACCTCCTCACTCGACCACACGCGTACAGAAATACATTTCCTCAGTCTGCCTCGCACGCACACACTACCTCAGTTTGCCAGACACCTACAGATACATCTGCAAAGATATACTACCTCAGCCTGCTTCACACACACACACACACACACACACAGAAACACACACACACACACACACACACACACACACACACACACACACACACACACACACACACACACAAACACACGACGATGCTCTTCCGCAATTATGCTTATAAAAACAAATACGCATTAAGTCAGTCTGTCTCACGTACACAGAGACGCACGTCCTGTCTCCATTACAGACACACTCACACACACACCACAATCTCCCTGCCAACAACACCACAACACGTCCCAGGCTCCCAGGCCTACGCTAACCTTCTTCACACCCCACACTCGGTGATGGCCACACCTCCCTCACACAGTGGGTGATGCCCACACCTCCCTCATCTCCAATCTCCCGGGGAATCACCACCATCTCCGGATGCAATCATGTAGATAATTTCCTCCATTGTTCTTTTTTTTTCTTCTTCTTCTTCCTCGCGTCTCCTTGAGGGCTGCGTCCTTGATCGAGACACCAGATGAAGTACCCGGTGCCGTGCCACGCTCCAGCGGCTCAGCCGCCCTCCTGCCCGGCGAGGCAGCCATGCGCGACTAACGTTGACCTCGAGTACCCCGTGGTCGATACCCTTGTTTCTACCTCCTCTGGCGCTCACCACCGCCACAACCACCACCACCAACGCGATCCTGCCTACCTAATGCTCATACTTGGGTGTGTGAGCCCAAGTGCCGACCGACAGTGCCACTGCCCTTACATCTACTGCACACGTGACGCCTTAAGCACGACGGCACGACCCTTGAGGGCGATAATACGACCCTGGGCTATGATAGCCTGTGACCTTTACTCTGACCCAGTAAGGGTCACGGCAAGGGTCACGTCATCTACTCGAGCAAACACGGGGCCCACTACAGCTGTATTAGGCCTGGACGTGTGGGGCCCACTACAGCTGTATTAGGCCTGGACGTGTGGGGCCCACTACAGCTGTATCAGGCTTGTCCGTGGAAGTATGCAATAAATGGCTAGTTCACTTCAGCTGGCGAAAGAGTACTCCAACCACTCCAGGTGCGGGGGTCATGTTAACAGTTGAATGGTTCTCGTAAGGAGGCGGCCTACCGTCGTACCTGGTCCGTATATGGAGGTACGTGTGGCACCCCTAAACGGTCCTTATACAAGAAGGACGGGTAAGTACCATATAATCCGACCCCGATTCGTATATACTGGGAAATACAACGGTGTGGTAACCTTACTTTTTTCAAGCTGGTAAATGGGGAGACGGGAAAAGACCTGCTGCGGCAGCTGCTGCTGTTGCTACTGCTACTACTTCTGCTGGTGATACTGCTGCTACTGCCACTGATGCTACTACTGCAGCTGCTGGTGATACTGCTGCTACTGCTACTGATGCTACTACTGCAACTGCTACTGCTGCTGATACTGCTGCTACTGCTACTGCTGTTGTTACTGCTGGTGATACTGCTGCTACTGCTTCAGCTACCGCTGCTGCTACTACTGCTACTGCTTCAGCTACTGCTGCTGCTACTACTGCTACTGCTTCAGCTACTGCTGCTGCTACTACTGCTACTGCTGCTGCTATTGCTGGTGATACTGCTGCTACTGCTACTGATGCTGATATTGCTGCTACTGCTGCTGCTACTACTACTGCTACTGAGACTTGCTGCTGCTGCGTGTCAGACAAAACTCACTCTCCACCGAGAGCTTTATAAAAAAAAAAAAAAAAGAAGGATACATAAAAAAAAAAACACGTGTGAGAATTCTTTAACTCCTGACATCGCCCTGCTATCAGTGTCCTCCTCTGGCAGGACACACCGCAAAATTACGTGAAATTTCAGCTCCGAGTTATAATGAGAAATGTGCCGAGAAGAGTGGTGGCTCCAGTGTGATGACTGGGAAGCAGGTAACAACCCCCCACCCACCCATCCCCCCCCTCACTGCATGACAAGCAGGACCCGCTCATTCTGCGCGTTATTTCCTGCGCGTCGGCCACCGAGACTGGTGTTAGGACATTCCTAGCCCGCCGTGGCAACCCGTCATTACACGCCCCTGCGCATGTAACCACGTCTTACGTGTTAAATCGATGCATTCGCGTCCACCGTAAGCAAATCATTGTCTTTTTGTACTTTTTTTTTTTACGTACATCAAGAATGATTGAGAAACGTCTGTACACTTTTATGTATTTCACCGGAAACAGGAAGAAAAATGACACACACACACACACACACACACACACACACACACACACACACACACACACACACATATATATATATATATATATATATATATATATATATATATATATATATATATATATATATATATATATTTTTTTTTTTTTTTTTTTTTTGCGAGACTGTCTCCCCGTCGATAAAGTTCCCTGTACTGTACCTGCATTATAACGAAGTAGACCTCTATACTGTACCTATAATATAACGAATAAAGACCCCTGTCATGTATCTACATTATGAATAATAAAGACCCCACAGCTGCACGTACCTTACGACGGGTAAAAAAAAAAAAAAACCTGGTCCTTACCCCAAACCACGACGAATAAAAACAAATAGGACCCACCTCCCAACCCCCCCTCCCTTGTACCTAAATTATAACAAATAAACCCAGAAGGAGGGAGAAGACCAGCAAGATATCTACTACACTACAAGTCTTGCACAAAGGGCATTATCTCCCTGACCATCACAGCTCGAGGAGCCAATAACCGTGATTTTGTTCGAGTGTGTATACTGTGCGCGTCTGTGTATATACAAATACCGGATAAGCAATACGAAACTATTGTATGACTAAGAGGCTTAGTGTCTATTCCCAGCCATCATGTTATTTAATCACCTTGCACGACGCTACAAACAGCGAAAACACCCCCTTCCCGCTCGTCGCCCCGTCCCCTCCCACTGGTGATTTCAACGCAGCCTTAGATAAAGAGCTAACCAAATGCTTGCGGGGGTAATTTGTCTCGCTGAGGGACCACGTGTATTCGCTGCTACAGGCGACGACCAAGAATACACCACGTGTGCAGTGGAGGACGACGTAGTAGCCGTCGAAATAAGCTGCACGCAGAGGAGGACTGGTGTGCCTGAAGCCTGCGGTATGATGGGGGGAGGATGCAAGACCGACCTCTCCAGATCCGGTCTTAAAACGCGTCTGAACCTACATGGAGTAGGAGCAGGGCAACCTTGGCCGTACTATCTAATCGATACCTGCATTCTCGAGCCGTCTTCCCCTCCTGAGCTCCAGGATAACATAATCAAAACCTTTTTCACTCCTCTGCTTGTGGCAGAATTTCGTCTAGGACCTGATATCCCAACACCTTTAATTCTATTAAT
>NC_092237.1:56836207-56886207 GCF_036320965.1 Panulirus ornatus | reverse complement strand
ACCACGTACACTCTCGCTATATTTGTGGCCCCATGAGGCGACCCAGCCTCTTTCTCTCTCTCGCACTGACTCTGGTGCACTTTGTCTCCACCAGGGCGGCGCCACAATCCAGTGCTCCTTCAGCACACACACACACACACACACACACACACACACACACACACACACACACACACCAGTAACAGCAACGCCATATCTGCCTATAACAGACGATGCTAACCCAAGATATAGCCGTGGCCATATATCATGTGAGACAGCTTTATATAATAAGTAAAATGCATAATTCTTTACGCATTCTCAAGCTATATGTAATATACTCGACGCTTGGTGTGTGTGTGTGTGTGTGTGTGTGTGTGTGTAAAGATAATGATACAAAAAAAAAAGACTAAGTTTTTAAACGAGCGCTGAAGCCATCAGTGCGCACAGCCCTTCGAAAGACGTGGGGATTAGAGCGACTGGAGACCATAACGTGAAAGTAAGGGAGAAACTTCTTTGAAAAAAAATGTGTGAGAGGAAAAAAAAAAGAGTCACTTTATAGGAGAATAGAAGTGTGTGGATGGGATAAACTGAATAATGAGGAAATTGTGGATGTGGACGGAACATAGATGAAGAAAAAAAAAACGTTGAACGATAGAGGAGAAAGTTCAGGAGAGGGGGGGGGGGGGGGAGCCCTCTCCCACGAGTACAGCAAAACACCCTCCTCCCTCCCTCAACCCCGTTACAGTACACGCACGCGGGTGATTCCAGATAGGTTATCACGGAGGTGAACACGCACACGCGCGCGCGCAGCAGCGTGACGCACTACTTCGTTCCGCGCGTTACTGGCTGGCTGGCGTGTTTCTCCTGTCATTGGCACACTGCACGAATTCCAGTTCCGCGTACACACGGCGACGGCACTGATAGCGGTCTCTTACACCAATTATCAGTCCAGGATTCGTCTGGAACTGACTTTACCCACTTAGCAAGTTTTCTCTTAAATGTTTGTGGAGGGAAAGTGAGAGAGAGAGAGAGAGAGAGAGAGAGAGAGAGAGAGAGAGAGAGAGAGAGAGAGAGAGAGAGAGAGAGAGAGAGAGAGAGAGAGAGAGAGAGAGAATAGATAACTCCAACTCATACTTGAATGCCAACCCCTAGCAAAACTCGACCCTCCCCGACCCAAAAAAAAAAAAAAGTTTTGGATACAAGAGGAAAAAAAATGGCGTCCTAGTATGAGATTCTGCTTGCAGTCGGTGCTTTAAATGCAGCTTTAATGCCTGACACAGGAGTGTCGCTGGGAATTATTACACCACACTCCCGGAATACTCAATTTCTTCTCTCTCTCTCTCTCTCTCTCTCTCTCTCTCTCTCTCTCTCTCTCTCTCTCTCTCTCTCTCTCTCTCTCTCTCTCTCTGGGGAGCGCCATCATGAATTCTTCGGCAAGAATGCGGGCCTTTTTCGGCCAGGGGAGAGAACGAGGGAGGTAAGTGGGGAGTGTTTTGGCCGCTGCCACCCCTGGTGTCGGCGAAACTTATTGGCCCGGCCCGATTGGGCTACCGAGCACGCTTGCCGGCGTTAAATATGGGATAATCAGCTCATTTCCTCGTCAGTCTGTGCTCACGTACAGACGCCTCCAGAGAGGCTAAATTGGTTAATTCCGAGCTGCGGCCAGGCTGCTCGACTCGCTTATCTCATGCTCAAAACGAGGAGGGTTGTAGGAGTGTTGCGGCCATTTTCAGTTACCTTCATGTCGGGTTTTTATATCTTAATATATATGATGTCGGCTGTTCAAGATACAGTGAAGGCACAGGTGCACGTATCATGGTCTTTATCTCGAGCCGAATTTCCGTCGCTAAACCTTGAACCTTCCCTGAGTGCAACACACACGTAGAGGAGTCGACTGCTAAGAAAGGCATCCTATGGGTTGTCTTCCGTATCTGCAGACCACCTTGGAGGTTGGGGTTTGGGGGGGTTCCACTCCCCCCCGACCATCCAGGGCTGGCCCCGAGGAGTCATTAAGGCTGGGCATGCCAGTTCGCTCTGGTGCTCTTACGTAAACTCTGATGACGGCACCGCTACCCGCCAAGACCGTCGTCCGTCGGGCCCTTCCAGACACACTGGCTGGCTGGCTGGCTGGTTCGCTTACCCGGCCGACGATCGTCATGTGTTCAGCCACGAAGGTCTCTGCGCTGCTCGGAGACTGGAAGGGATACACGGTCGACAGACTTCAGGCATTTCTCTTTCATAATTACGCCCCCAGCGATGTCAAGCTTGCCACCTACGGTGCGACAGCGTTCAAGCACTGCTAGACCAACGGAGTGAGTCGTTAGCTGAAGAACTACTGATACCTGGGAGACAGTCATGAAGATCTGAGAGTCGGAGAGAGAGAGAGAGAGAGAGAGAGAGAGAGAGAGAGAGAGAGAGAGAGAGAGAGAGAGAGAGAGAGAGAGAGAGAGAGAGAGAGAGAGAGAGCGACGCCTTGAGCTGTCATGTTCCATGGAGTACTCTGCACAGTCACACACATACACCGATAAACAAACGAGTACGTTATTCACACACATGCAACTTAGGATCCAAGATCAAACAACTTGTTTTAAACCCCTTTGCTATCTTCACACACGTCTTTTTAATTTCTCGTAAAGGACCTTCCTTCACCAATGGTGAAATGTGAAAGAGATTAACGCAAGCATTTCGGAACAGTTAACACAAACTCGTGAAGTACACATGTAAGTAATCACTGTACGTAAGCAGGTGAAGCTTTGACGTCATCAGTGGGCCGATGGAACTTGGCAACAGACGGTGCTACAGCCACACACCAGACAGGAGTGTCTGGCGATAAATTTTTCTGCTCGGTGATGTCAGGCGACGGAGAGCAGGGCAGCGCCGCCATCAGAATGCTGATGAATACAGATCATACCCTTGAGAAAAGGCTATGGTGCCTTCGTTACCGAGTTGCCCATTTCAACATACGCAAAAGGCATCGTCAATTCTCTTTTTATAGCACAAAGTAAGTCTCCAGAACTGTACGCCACACGCAATGCCATCAAAGTCGTTCTAACAAAAAAGAAACTATTACTATTACTACTACAATTACAAAAAAAAAAAAAAACTGGTCCCCAAAGAAAAGCCACTTCTAACGCGGTGTTGAATAGAGAAAAAAAAAATAATCGAGGAATTCTCCCGCGCGTATGCGGGACTTGTGGGTGATATTACGCCTGATGGGCAAAGGTTACCAAGGCTGTGAGGATGGAAGGCTGGGAACAGACGACTGCGAGGGAGAGATCTCAGAGGGAATGAGTACGGCGGCGTAGCAGGGAAGTTTAAAGGTCGGCAACAGACGGCGGGTGGCAGAGGGGAGGTCACAAGATCCATGTACGATGATAATCGCCAATTTGTACGAAGGAGGAGGGGGCGCAACGCTGGCGGGGGACCCATATCTTAATCTTCCACTCATATCTTGCGAGGGATCTTTTTCCCTCAGAGGTGACATGTATCCCCTCCTCCTCCTCCTCCGCACTTAGCTTCTACATTCCGGCCAACAATAGGTTACTACATACGTAGATAACATACGTTAACAAAAAGGTTCTCGCATATCGTTCCTGATTCATCTCTGTCACTTTCTTTCTTCTGATGCGCACTTCATGTGAACAGCGTCTCTCTACACCTGGCAGAAATGGACTAAACTTCACCGTCACCCTGGCGCGGGGTGGGAGGCGGGGGATTCAAAGGTGGTCATCACATCCTCCCACACTCTAACTTCCCTGTGATGTCAGCAGCTCGAGAGCACGTCTCCTTCATCCGCGACTCATCCCACTTTATCTAATTCTGGAACATAATTTCACACCGATTCCTATGGATGCTAATTCGGCTCGACCATAAACTGCAGTATTTCCTGGAACACCGTCTTGCGCAGGAACCTGAGGGCAATTCCAACATTAAGATAGAGAATACATCCCTCACGACCCCTCTAACTATGGTTGATTTATGTACCTTCCTCCATATGTCAGTCGCGCTTTGGTATACTTCCACCCTATCATAACCTACATTCATCAACATGGACGAATTTTCAAATTCCATTCACCAGACCACTGCTGTTATCATGTTCCGGGCTCACTGCCGATTGTTACACTCCCGAATGCTCTGTGGTTTGTTCACGAGGTTGGCATCATTCACGAACGGTATGTTTTAAGTTTCTCAGCACGTCACGTACACAGATCAGGGAGGAGACTAGCCATGAACACTATAGCCTTGACGACTGACAACAGTTATGACAAATAACATGAAAAAAGACGTGTGTAGTGGAGTGATTGAGACAAGACTGTGTTGGTGTGGTTAGGGGAGGGCTGTGTATGGTGGTGTGGTAGGAACAAGGCTGTGTATGATGATGTGGTAGGGAGTAAGGGTGGTAATAAGGGTAGCAGAAGATCGGTGAACAAGGCTGTGTTGTCATGGTTCAGGAGAGATGGGTAGTTGGGAGACGTCATCAGAGTCTGAGTATGGTCGGCAGGGCAGGAGACCAAGTTGTGCATGGTGGTGTGGGACAGGGCCGAGATGGCATCAGCACAGAGAGAGAGACACCAGTCGAGATGTTCGTCCTCATCTCCATGCGCCTCCTTCAGCCACGTTAATGTACTTCGTTGTGTTAGTTGGAAAAGGAAACCATGCGTGTGTTGGTGGTGTTACTTTCGTCAGGTGGGTCTTACCTGCAACAGGTGGAACGCAGACAGACGCAAGACGGCCTGGCGCGGACGCATTCCCCTACGCCACCCCTTCCGCTCGGCACCTCCCATCGAACTACCACACTGACAACCACGTGTATGGACTAGAAGGTACCCCTGGCGGCAGCAGTATTTCCTCTAATTAAGATGGCCCGAGTGTTGGTGGTGGGGTGAGGTGGGGGGGAACAGAAGATAGCCCACGCCGGGATGCATTATCGAGGCGAGGGGCAAGGGTAGGGGGCTAGGTTACCTGGCTACCCACCCTGTGCCTCGTTAAAAGGGGGCAATATTTGAGGCACGGGGGCTCAGGTGAGAGTGTATAATCAAGTGATTACCCACGAGAAACACGACTTGCTGCACCTTAATGGCGAGGTGCCTGCTCTTAATAGAGAGGAGTTTCCATGCTGGTCAGGCCTGCCCAGGATACAAGCCCGGGGATGAATAAAACATCCGTCAGCCTTATTTGTCCCACTGGAGTGACAAAGGGTCCATTAGAGATAATCAGAAAGCTAAGTGTGCCACCGCTCCAACTGACACTATTTTAAATTGCATAAATCCGTCAGTGATTCAGCATGAGATACACACACGTATGCCATGGAGGGCCCACACACACACACACACACACACACACACACACACACACACACACACACACACACACACACATATACGGGCCTCCGTGGTGTAGTGGTTAGCGTTGCTGACCATAAATCAGTACGGGTCGGCCCGGGTCAGGGCTCGCATGGGTTAGAATCTTGGGCACGGTAGTCGGCCCATACCCAACCCACGTAAGTGCTCAGTCCCTTCTCCTCGGGGCTGGGCGATGAATCGTTCATGCCTACTTCTATGGACGAAGAGGAGCGACGTTCGAGTTGTCCCTCCAAGCCGGGTACTTTCAAGGAGGAGGTCGGCGCCTCGGAGACAGGGTACGGATCAGCCGGGTTCTCTCGTGAAAAAACCGGGACTCCCCCTCTGTCGCTGCTCGAGTCATGAGATATCCATGCACACCGAGAAAGCCTTACGTAATCCTTGAACTTTCTGACACCCATCACACACACAAACAATAACAACCCGGAGAAATTTATCATTGTATGAATATATATACACATACCCTCTACAAACAATTCATCCTTTCCACTGTGAACAACTTCTCGTCCGCCAGCCTGCTCTTCCAACCCCTTCAAAAGAAAAGATAACCTAGCTGCAAACTAAGCAAAGTAGGGCAGCCTTAACACTCGCTAGCTGCCTGGTGAGCACAAACACTAAACCAACACCTACAGTGTGGAACAAAGATCCTGGCTATACAATCTCACCTCAACATTAGTACTCGTTTTCTATGCAGCGGCACCATCCAGACTGCTCTGTGACTTGCCGATAACCAAACCCCCCAAGGTAATAGTGAAACACTTAACCTAATAGTCTCACACTTAGACAATTTCTACCCACAGATTTCCCCCATGCCCGCGATGAATAAAACACTCACCAGACCCATGCACATTGAAATAACTCAATGGTCACCACACATCCGTCCCTCCCAACTCGGTCTCAAATGACACCAGTTCCTGCTACACTGAGAATACCGTTTCACCGTATCCTAAGATCCCCCCTCCCCCTCATCATGCCCTACGATGGAACTGCCACAACGAAGACACCGAGCACTTTGCTCCACAGTTGACCTGCACTATCCCCATTTAGACGCACACACACAACAACACGACACCACTTTGTTATGACCTATGGGCCTGACTGGTGGACGTGGCTGGTTTCCTGAGCGCTGTGGGAGCTTCACAGAGATAGAAGGTACTCCTGGGGCAGCATATATATATATATATATATATATATATATATATATATATATATATATATATATATATATATATATATATATATATATATATATATATACAAAATTCTACATATGTATTAGACTTTGCAGACGGCTATGATCTGTGAAGAGGGCAAACTCATGAATTACGAGAAGCTTCCTTAGGGTGGACGAATATTTCATGACGCGGACATCGACATTGTACCGAAAGACGCTGATCCGTACCGCGTCCCGGAAGGAGGTGGAGAGGGAGGGGGATGTGGGCTTAAGTCCAGCTCACCTGGACCCCCCTCTGTGTGACCACATAACCCCCCCCCCTCTCGAAACTAGTTGTGGAGAGAGAGAGAGAGAGAGAGAGAGAGAGAGAGAGAGAGAGAGAGAGAGAGAGAGAGAGAGAGAGAGAGTACCTACGATGGGATTTTCTTTCTTTTTATGCCAGGACGGCAAGTGTAGCGCGTAGCTCTCGCTGCAGGACACCCTGGGGTTAAGAAATGATGAGCCGAGTGAGGATCTCGCGAAGGCCTCGCTCTACCAGGCTCACCGTCGTCATGTCGAGATCTATGGCGGGGGCGAGTGACCGGAGAGGTGCGACACAACACGCTAGAGGCACCGCAAGAACGCCCATCTCTGCTCCCTCTATCCCCAAGCTGTGGTCTTGTTATAACACTATATACACGCCTACTAGAGCAGGCTTCTTTCATTTCACGTACAATTCACAGTGTGAGTCACTGTTCTCTTACCGTAAACATTTATCATCAGTAATGTATATGCAAAGAAAAAAAATGCTCAAACTAGATAATGAAACTGCCAGACAAGCTGTCCATCATTCCATCTCGTTCTCCCTCTGATCTAGCTAAAAATACAGCATCATCTGCATAAAGAAACTGCGGCAACTTGAATTCAGTTATCCATGTCGGGTCATGAGATAGACACCCGTGTAAAACGACCCACTAGCCGTCTTGGGAAACCAATCAATTCGTCACAAAGTTAACAAAAACAACGCTGAAACCAACACAGGACATCACGGGGGTTAAACGGGTTCCCACGTTTTCTTACAGCACGTCGATGACGACACACCATCAACCACTACGTCACACACGTAAACACCAATCTAAGCAGCGTGCACGGCCCACGACTCTGAGATGCCTGGCCGGAGGTAGTACGTACGCCATGTGGCACAAGTGAGATTATATACAACGCCGGCGTCACTCGCAGAGGCTGCCGTATGGAAAGCAAGCTAGTCCTTGGGGAAATCTGCCCCTACGCTTTTCCTCTCACCATCAAATTCCCCGATAGACGTGCAAGACCTCACCAACAGGACAGAACAGTAACAGAGGCAGGCCTTACTAGCAGTAACGGTAAGGGGGATCGCAACGACGGGAAAAGGAACACCAGTAACAGAATAACGTGAAGAAAAGCATCAGTAACGTAACACAAAGTAGAGGATGCATTCAAGGCCCTCAGCATGACACATTAAGGGGTCAAGTCAAAAGACCACGTCGTCAAACCCATGGCTCGTACCCTCTTGCTCAAAGGGCCTGACAGTCATGATGAAGGATCGTGTCGTCGTGCTCAAGGATCGTACCGCTGCTACCGAGGGTCGTATCCTCCTGCTCGAGGATCGCATGGCTGTACTCAAGGGTCGTATCGTCGTGTTCCGGAGGGTTTGGGAGAGGCGAGGTTCCCGCGCTAGAGAGAGCAAAAGAATAACGAACAGACACAAGCACGGACAGTCTTCACACCAACAGACACGATGATAAGCCCTATTTAAGGGCCAAATGCAACGGCCTGAGTTCCGAGCTGGGTTCATGAACGAGATAAGAAGAGAGAAAAAATGAATCGTAGACGCCGCCATTACGCAGTCAAATAATAAAAAAGAATAACTGCCTTTTCGCTTTCCACACACCACCATACAACACATTGTAATGGCCGACGCTTACGTCATCCTTAACATTACGTGGGGAAATCCCAAGACAAACACAGCATTTGTTGGAACAAGAGAAGTACCGCAGGAGTGAGGAATACTTTTTTGCACCAGCAGAAGAAGGAGGAGGACGACAACGACGACGAGGAGCATCAGGAAGAGGAAGAGGAGGAGGAGGGAGGAGAAAAAAAATATAATGAATGAGGAAGGGGGCCCGCCCTTCCTCGGCCTCACCCTAGCCTTCTTGGCGTATTTTTCACGTTAGCAAAGGCGACTTTACGACGTGGAGACTCGTTGACTCCCCATAAAATGTTTACGACAGGCAGCAGCACCGCTCGATGCCTGGAGGGAAGCCCAGCTACTGGGAGGACCCAACCAGCTACCCCGAACCTCCCTTCCTCTCTCCTAAACCCACCCTCCCACACCTACCCACCCACCCACCCACGCCCTCCCATGGTAATACTGAGCTGGAGGCCTTGTGGCTCTAAGGAAGGAGCAGGAGGAGTTGCTCTATTGTGTTTTAGAAAGAGAGACAGAGAGTCAGATGAACATTCAGACAGTCACACACAAAGACAGAGAACTGATAGGCGTGTTCCAAGGATGGAAGTGAGAAAGATATACTGGAAAAAGATAAGAAAATCCGACCTGGGATGGAAGATAATCAACGGCTGAGAGCCTAGCTTAATTAAGGTAAAAGCTAGTACGGTTAATTATTCTAAGAGAAATCAACACTTTGAGCACAAGAGGTCATCATACTAAAATCAACCCAAGTTAAAAGTACAGGGTCTGAAAACCGAACGCGTGTCAACGTTTGAAAGTCAAGTCTTATGACGAAATGTTGCTTTCAGGCTAAATTCCTTCAAATTGGTGTGTACATCATAAGACCAGTTAACGAAACCAACAGGTTTTTCAGATGAGGTTGTTACAGCTAAGGACCATCAAAGCTTAAAGGTAATGAGAGAATATCAAACATACTGTAGCTAAAGGAACAGCTCAAATGTAACAAGGCTACTGGGTGTCTGGATAAAGTGTTACGTCAAGACTGAAGAGCTTTAGCATAACAGAGTATATAACTGACGGGGGTATCAAAGTCGGAGCGCGTCAAAGCTATAAGGTATCAGAGCCAATGCGTATCAAAGCTACGAAACATTAAAGCTGCGGCGTCTCTGAGATGCAGGGCATTAAAGGAAGCTGCGATTTTTGAGCTATATGGTGCCATGGAACTGGTTATGAGAGCTATGCAGTTAGCAATGAAGGCTGTTAGATGTAAGAGGATGCGGTAGCGAAGAGGTGTTGTGTCGAGGTTATGTTCCGACAGTGGAAGGCTTGAATTGGGTTTTGCAGGGAGAACAAATATAAAGCGTCTTTCTGGGACAAGCAGAGAACACCTGAGGAGTAAGTACTCAGTGGTTTCAGTGTGTAAGTTAAATCTTTGGCAAGAAAGGGGTCTTGTGTCCAAAACACAGATTAGAAAGAATAACTCGTACATTTCTGGGGAGTTAAGTTCCACATGGGTGTATATCTTGTGGGGTTGTGTTTAAGACTGGGCTTGTACAGGAGGTTGTTTGGTGCTTTCTGGGTCTTTTTTTTTTTTGGTATGTATAATTGTTTCGTCAGTGTTGTCTTTGTTGCTGAAGGGAGGGGGGATCTGAGTATAGGTCGTCCAGATGCAAGGCAGGGGTAAGCTTTACATTTCTATTTAGGGGATGGTGGTTGGCTATGGAGTGCTGTTGCAAAAAATAAGAAAAAAATGCTGAACATAATGATATGAGTTTGTGCTAATAGTATTTTCATTTCGTTGTACAAATATTGTTGTTTATTTCTTTTTTCTTTTTTTTTCTCTTTTTTTTTTTTGGTTCCTAGGCAGCCGGTGATTGTTCTGAGTGCTCTGTTTTTGTGTGGTTTGAAGATATGTTTCAAATGCTTTTGACTCGGTGGATAACCAGGCAGGTAAGGTGTAATTTGAGGTGAGATATATATATATATATATATATATATATATATATATATATATATATATATATATATATATATCTGCCTGGCCGTCAGTGCTGCCGGCACCACTTAAGGATCAGACTAAGTCTCCGCGTTACGAGCATGACTCGGGGGAAAACTTTCCTCTATTTATCAGAAGGAAAAGCTTTCGTCATCTCCATTACGGCGATATATGGAGCAATAACCGGGCGGCCTGTGTAAATATAATCTTACCAGGGAGGCGGCGGCGCCCTCCCCACCCCGGCCAGTTATAAAGAGCCTCATTTGGCTCTTGATGGCCGAGTTCAGAATCACCTCTCCTCTCCCTCCGCCCCCAAGCGATATTGTGGTTTTCATCCCGGCCGATGTCTTGAGAGTGACGGCACACGGCTAAACAGCTCTTTGAGCGCAACCCTGACATAGTGCTCTTAGAGCACGACGGCACGGACCTTAGGCGCGTCCATGTCCTCGAGCACGACGGCTCCATTCGTTGAGCTGGGGAGAGAGAGAGAGAGAGAGAGAGAGAGAGAGAGAGAGAGAGAGAGAGAGAGAGTACGTCGGCCCTTGAAGCACGACGACAAGGGGGCCTCCTTTCTGTCCTTTGATAAGGAAGAAGACGACCCCAAAGATTCGAAATCGTTAGGCTAAGCCAAGGGGCCGTCTTGCCCGAGAGATTCAGATATTCTGAACCGGTTCCCCCCCCCCCCAGCAGCGCTGCAACTGTGCACTTACTGAACGGCCGTGTTGATGGTAAGTTGTTTGTATGCCTGGGGCAAGCATGCGAGCAGGGGAGGGGGAGGGACACCCCCCCCAGGCCGACACGCCTGAGGGAACTTGCCTGTCTGGTTGGCTGGCTGGCTGGCTAATAGGTCTTGTGTCGCCACAAAAGAACAACGAAAGTGGCAAAGTTCATGTAAAGGTGACGGCAGATGACCTTAAGTCAGGAGACTACACAGACTTTTGCAGCCACACACACACACACACGCACGCACACACACACACACACACACACACACACACACACACACACACACACACACACAATATATATATATATATATACTCCATATGCCTGTGTGCGTGTGTGTGTGCGTGTGTGTGTGTGTGTGTGTGTGTGTGTGTGTGTAGCTGTCTCCCCGTAGTGTGGGAAATAAGACATAACTTGGTAGACAGATAAGATCTCACCTGTGCTGCCTAGAAGGATTTATAGCAAGGACAGACAGAGTAGACACAGGAAGAGGAGGAGGAGAAGGAGGAGGAGGAGGAGGAGGAGGAGGAGGAGGAGGAGGAGGAGGATTGGCCTTCAGTTTCAAGAAATACTGGAAAATGGCTCGTTCTTGCATTACATTGTGGTAAGAGTAACGATGGAAGAAGCGATCTTGATGATAATTATACAATCCTTCGGAACATCTTGACGAACCCGAGCAAATATACATCAATTAGAAAAGTACAGTCAGGATGATATATCTAACAGTAAACACGCAATTCCCAGAGATAATAATATCACTAATAACGGAGCATTTCCCACATAATGAGATGGACTTGGGGAATTTGTATTCTCAAGGACACAGACACTCATGGAAATCACAAGTTCTTACGAGCGTATATTGGAAAATGTCCCGTTCCAGCATGTCAACGATCACACTGCCACGACATGGAGTGATGCATCATCAAGACCAGGTATCATCATCCCACATAATAGAATGGAAACTGGAAATATACGATACACCAGTTGGAAAAAAAGTAATCCCGTAATGCTTCTGTTTGATTATATGGCAAGCCAGGATGTAAAAGAGAGAGAGAGAGAGAGAGAGAGAGAGAGAGAGAGAGAGAGAGAGAGAGAGAGAGAGAGAGAGAGAGAGAGAGAGAGATAAAACCAGACTCAGAGAGAGATATATAATCGTCGAAATTACAAACTCATCATTTTTTTTATGGTAACATAAACTGGGAAATGGAGTTCAGCAGCCGGGAACCACGGGCATTGTGGAGGAAGGGGCTGTGAAATTCAACAATGAAGGACTGGAAACACGGTTACCTTCAGCCTCAAACACAGATGGAGATGTGAAGACAGAAAAAAAAAAAAAGATCATAAAAAGACGAAGCTCCGCAATGTGCTGTGACGAAGACGAAAACGGAACTGCAGCCAGCCAGACAGACAGACAGACAGCATTCATAAGGTATATAAGAGTGCAAGAAACGAGTACCGCAGGCTAAGAATGGAGGGACGGAGCAACTTTGGAACGAATACTGCGGACGAGACAGGAGGGCTATCCAACAAGGCAGGAGGGTCATCCAATGAGGCAGGAGGGTTACCCAACGAGGCAGGAAGGTTATCCAGAGCTTTTCCATACATCCATCATGAGCAGATTGTCATTCGAAGATCAGCTAATCAGGCTAAGGGATTCAGAGGATGATGTAGTGATAAACCAAGAGCTGATGGTGGACAAATTCAGAGGCATTTTCACGGTGAATGACACTACAGCCCCAGGCACCAGTGACATGGAATGGAGGTGAGGTACTGGAAAGCACTGAAATATCCAGAAAAAGCCATGAACAGAATACGATATGGTCTTGACTTATGTAAGGCTCATGGTATGGATGAAGTATCATCAGAGTGTACAGAAGACGTGTGCATATACACTTCAAAAACCGCCGGAAACATTGTTCACGTTGTCGTTTGAGAGAGAGACATCTTGTCAAGGTTAGTGGATGAGGGCAAACCGTCATACCTGTTCTGGATAAGGAGACCGGGAGGATACGCCGAACTACAGACCGATTTCCTTGACAGCTGTGGTCTGTAGCGTACGGAAAAAAGATGACCGGAGAGCAAATGGACGACTTCTTCCCGCAAAGGAGAAGCTACGTACCTAAGCGAGAGAGAGAGACAGCACGATATCCGGGAAAGGAGGTCGTGTCCAGCAAACATCTTAAATTTCTACGAGAGAGTGAGCTCCGTCTTAGAAAAAGAAATTGCTGGATGAACTGTCTGTATTTGGATATATATATATATATATATATGGTGGGTATTAGAGACGCTGGATCTCCAGACAGGAATAAGGAATAAGGTGAGGAATCGCGTATGCAAGCTTCCATGCCTCACACCACGAATTCCTACAAACACAGATCCCAGTGAAAAATACTGACCACTGCAGCATTCAAAGGCAAGTGTATGACCAAAGAAACGATCCATGATGTGGTGAAATAGGAAGTGCCGAGATCACCCACTACCGTAAACAGGAAACAGCACAAGACACTAAAAAAAAAAAAAAAAACCGAGAAACAACAGGACAACGAAAACGGGGAACGACACAGGACACTGAGAGCGGAAAACAATTCGAGACAAGATTATTATATCAACTCAAAACGAAGAGAACGTAGCTCACCTTTAGTATGAGATCCTCTTCCTCTCTGGGTACATCTTCCACATCTAGAAGTCCTAAAAGGAGAAAAAGATAGCAATGCCATTAGAATATAATCTCTCAAAATAAATATCAAGATGCTTTATAGCAAAGATGAAAAAAAATGGTGATAGGATAGTCCAGGTTTGTATAAATTGATGGAAGCAAAATGAAGGGAAATAACATATATTTACTGATACAATGTAGCGAGAGATAGAGGTTTAAACTCTATATATGAGGGAGAGTACATAGGTTCAAAACCAGGGAGGGGGGTGGAGAGATTAATGTTCAGCCCCTGAGTGTAGGATACACAGGTTTAGAACCCGTGTGGAAAGAGATACAGGTTCATAACCTGAGTGTGGGGGGGGGGGGGGGTGATAAAGGTTAAGATCCTGTGCGGAGAAAGATACAACCTCGGAACCTGAGTGAGGAAAGACTGATATTCAGAACGTGGTTGGGGAAGGATACAGGTCCAGCACCTGGGTGAGGAAGGTACTAACTAAGAGCCTGGTTAGGGGAGATACTAGTTCAGAACCTGGGTGAGGAAGGTACTAACTAAGAGCCTGGTTGGGGAGAGATACAGGTCCAGCACCTGGGTGAGGAAGGTACTAGCTAAGAGCCTGGTTAGGGAAGGTGTTGGTTCAGAACCTGGGTGAGGAAGGTACTAAATAAGAGCCTGGTTAGGGGAGATACTAGTTCAGAACCTGGGTGAGGAAGGTACTAAATAAGAGCCTGGTTAGGGGAGATACTAGTTCAGAACCTGGGTGAGGAAGGTACTAGCTAAGAGCCTGGTTAGGGAAGATACTAGTTCAGAACCTGGGTGAGGAAGGTACTAGCTAAGAGCCTGGTTAGGGAAGGTGTTGGTTCAGAACCTGGGTGAGGAAGGTACTAAATAAGAGCCTGGTTAGGGGAGATACTAGTTCAGAACCTGGGTGAGGAAGGTACTAGCTAAGAGCCTCGTTAGGGAAGATACTAGTTCAGAACCTGGTGAGGAAGGTACTAGCTAAGAGCCTCGTTAGGGAAGATACTAGTTCAGAACCTGGGTGAGGAAGGTACTAGCTAAGAGCCTGGTTAGGGAAGGTGTTGGTTCAGAACCTGGGTGAGGAAGGTATTAGATATGAGCCTGGATAGGGTAGGTTTAGGGTAGGTACTGGTCCAGAGAATCTGGGTCGAGTGAAAATATAAGCTGAGAACCTGGGTGGAGGCCTATGTATAGGTCTAGAACCTCACTTGGAGGACACAATGGGTTCAGAACCTTGCTGCGGGTGAGATTCACAAGTTCAGAACCTGGATAAGAAGGATACTTAGGTTCAGAACCTGATTTGGAGATGAATACGTTCATAACCTGACTGAGTGAGAGACGGAACTTCAGAAGGTACATTTGCATCAGAGAGGCTGCGGAACCGACTGGTCAAACTTTATTTTCCTAATGTTCGATAGACTGTGTTGCCTCATCATCACCAAACACCTGCAACTACCTCAGCCGAAGCTAAACACGCCCTAGAGAGCCTCTCATTACTTAAGGAAAAGGGAGGAAAGGTAGAGGTCGGGTCGGTGTGTAATCAAGTCAGAAGAGAGGGCAGACCAAAAAAGAAAATTCTCAGGTCCGTCCTGATGAATAAGGGTTCAAAGAGAGAGAGAGAGAAGTCAAGGAAACAGGAAAATGGCCAAGACAGGTCAGGCAGAGGGTGTGTGTGTGTGTGTGTGTGTGTGTGTGTGTGTGTGTGTGTGTGTGCGTCGAATGAGGTAAGAGAAGAGGTGACAAGCGAGGTCAAAGGGCGCAAATCGAATCACCGCGGGGAAGCTGTAAAGATTATTGACATCCGTGGGAGATGCCCCCGGCGGCTGACGCCCAGCATTCCCCCCCTCCTCCCTTCTGTCTGCTGGCAAGGAGAGAGAGAGAGAGAGAGAGAGAGAGAGAGAGAGAGAGAGAGAGAGAGAGAGAGTGAGAGAGAGAGAGAGAGAGAGAGAGGAAGAAAGAAATGGTGACATACACACACACACTAGGGTAGCTCAAGGTGGCTCCATTCTTCATTCCTAGATCAAATCTCTCAAGAGTAGATTAAGCCAAGGCATTAGTCGCTGGCGCGTTAACTCCCAGGCAGGATAAATAGGACAGCAACGGTAAGCTGATCTGCTTAATCTAAGAGACGACAGTGCGTTAACCTCTGACCCCATGAGCAGGGCATTATGTCCTTAGAGCACTTTGGTACGACCCGTGATAATAGCGGAGGCTAGATTATCACACGCAAGGATCGTAAAGGGTCGTACACTCGTGCTCAAGGGTCGTATAGTCGTGCTCAAGGGTCGCACAATCGTGCTCAAGGGTCGCACAGTCGTGTTCAAGGGTTGTACATCCGTGCTCGAGGGTCACACAGTCGTACTCGAGGGTCGTATAAGCCCGTCGTGCTCGAGGGTCGTATAGACAGACTGTTGTCCTCGGAGGTCGTAGACCGTAGTGCACGAGGGTCGTAGACGGGTCGTGCGCGAGGGCATAGTACTGCGCCGGCTTGAAAGGGGGAGGGAGGTGGGGGGATGGGGGGTAACGAGGTTAACGACCGTCCTTGAGTGAGTGGCAGGGTCGTGTGACGTCAGAGGGGGGGAGGGGGATGGAGGAGGGAAGGGAGGGTGGGGGAGGGAGGGGAGGGGCTGGTGGTTGTCCGTCAGATCCACCGGAAGCTTGATGGGGAGGGAGGGAGGGAGAAGGGAGGGAGGGAGGGAGACTGCACACAGCGACGAGACAGAATCCGGAGGTCAGTCCTGTCAATCAGGAACCAACCCCCGATACTCTCCCGGAGCCCTCCTGCTGGCCATCCCCAGCCTCCCCAGCCAGCCCCACCTCCACCACCACGTGGAACCTTCACCTACCTCCTGCCGCCGCCGCCGCCTGACACACCACCTACCTCACCTGTGGACGCACCACAGAGCCTCACCTTCTTCATTGACGTCGAATGTATCGTAGGATCGGATACGGTCAAACGGGGTTCGCGGCTGCAGCGCATGGGCGGGGAGGTAAGGGGGAGGAGTAGGG
Source organism: Panulirus ornatus (assembly GCF_036320965.1). NCBI lineage: Eukaryota > Metazoa > Arthropoda > Malacostraca > Decapoda > Palinuridae > Panulirus > Panulirus ornatus. Next base: position 56,869,364 of record NC_092237.1, on the reverse strand, counting down.
GAAGGCGAAGGGGAAGGAGGGAGGGAAGGAGGGAGGGAAGGAGGGAGGGAGGGAGGGAGGGAGGGAGGGAGGGAGGAAAGGAAGGACTATTCTGCAGCGTTGCCAAAGATTCAAAAGTGACCACTGTATATATATATTTTTTATCACTGAACCTGGAAATTCTGGGTCTCCTTGTACGCCTGTTTGCCGGCGTCTTGTTAGCCTCGTTACCTCCGGCTCCAACACAGCACCGCTCGTTGCCGGTGATTATCTCTACAAGGCCCAGGCAGCCCACACCCCATCCCACCAACCAGGGCCGTCCCTTGTACAGCCAAACTAACAACACCGCTAAACTACCGTGAATGGCTCCAAAATACTTAACAGAAAAAAAAAATCATTAAATATCTATGCGTAAAATCTGAATATATATATATATATATATATCACATAATACCCTCCAACAGCCAGGTCTCGAACCCAGGACCTTTTGCATGGTAATCGGGAACATTAACCGCTCGGCTATGATCGCCGAGCGGTAAGTGATCCCGACTAGCACGCAAGAAGTCCTGGGTTCGAGTCCCGGCTGTTGGAGAGTATTGTGTGTTCCATAAAATAGCACGTTCATATGCATCATATTCGTATATATATATATATATATATATATATATATATATATATATATATATATATATATATATATATATATATATATCGACTGTAAGTGTACTTCAAATGCCGAATACCCTTTGAAGTACTTGCCCCGAATACATAAGAGTGAAGCGTCCTTTTATAAAGCACTTTCTACATGTATATACCTGGGTAAGCCTTTGCTTCAGTTTACTCGATCGACGGGGTCAAGGCTGAGGCAATCCAACCCATCAACTCCCCCAGTCTACCTTGAAAAAGAGGTTACCCACAATCCGACTCCCGCGATGGCTGGGTTCTCCCTCTCTCTTCTGTTGCTATTACTTCTGGTTGCCCCGCTCCCGAGAGCGGGTAACCTGCGTGCCTCCACCATTAATCGAGGCCACACACTGTCCTCAGCAAACATATCCAATGCATGACCAACCGTGGGGCTGTTGCTGACTCCTTTGTGTTATTTCTTCCCCTCTGCCTCTAAGCTTTCGGAGTCTTTACCGACTTATGTCTTTCCGAACTACTGGATCCTGTCCCTTTTCTAAGAGACAGACTGTACACTTCCTTCAAAACTCATAGACTATGATATCTCTTCTTTTTTTCCACTTCCTTTTGCTTCTCTTCATTTCATTTTTCTTCATTTACTCACATGCCTAGATCTGATAACGAAATCTGACTTGAGAAAGAGGGAAGAGGAGTGGCGGAATGGGGGGGGGGGGGGGGGGGGGGAGACAGAGGACTGATTGAATAGTTGACAGACAGACAGATAGATGAACAGAAAGGTCGAAGGATGGACAGATAAACAGGTAGATACAGAGATGGATTGACAAAGTGTGTGCATACATGTAAGTATATGTACTGCATGTAGACGTACGCCTGTATATGTACATAAATGCGCGCGCGCACACACACACACACACACACACACACACACACACACACACACACACACACACACACACACACACATTCATTCAAAATCAGGCAAGTGATGAAAGAGAAGTAGAGAATAAGGGAGTATCAGGAAGTGAGAAACTGTGGCATAGCGTAGAATCAGGTGTGAATGAAGTGTAGTATAACGGAGTGTCAGGAGGTGAGAGAAATGAAGTATAAGGTAGTACCAGGAGGAGAGAAAAGTGGAGTATAAGGAGGTGAGAGACGTGGAGTATAAGGGAGTATCAGGAGGTGGTGGTGGAGGCGGCGGAGGAAGAGAAGGAAGAGGAGTCGGCAACGCTGCAGGTGTCTGGGGGCGGCGGCAGCAGCAGCAGCAGCGCCAGACACACTACCAATCAGATCTGCGAAATGCAATTTGTATGGTCGAGCGATCTGCATGGAGAGATGGGCTAGACTTACTGGGAGAGAGAGAGAGAGAGACAGAGGGGACACGGGATGCAAGGGATAGACGAGCGAGGTGATGGGACAGGTGGGGGGAGAAGGGGAAAGGAAAGTTAGGAGAAGGAACAGGTTGAAGGGGGAAAGGGAGAGGCGAAGAGAGGAAGCGGTGATGGAAGGAGAATGAGACCGTGGTGTTTATAACACCCTGGTCAGACCTCACTTGGAAATTCTATGTCCTGTTTACCAAAGCCTCGCCAAAAATGAGAAGAAAAAATGCTAAAACGAATTCAGGGAGCAGCAACAACACTAGAAAAGGAAAGTACATGTGTCTCTAAGAAAACGAAAGTGACAAAAAATATAGAAACTGCAACTGCAACAAAGAAAAAAAGGATACACACACCATGCCACAGACAGTACCAGACAAACAGGGACACGCGTAGCTCACAGACAAAGAGAGCAACAGACAGTCAGATAGACAGACACACACACACACACACACACACACACACACACACACACACACACACACACATTCCGCATCCTTGAGAAGAAAGGCGCACCAGACTGCAGACAGACGTATACATACATCACTAAGAGGAGAGAACGAGACACACGGAAACATACATACATTACCGAGCAGACAGCGGCGGAGGACAGTGACACGAACGGATGGCGAGGAACACCAGAGCCAGAAAAGAGTAAGAGCCGTGAATTTCAAGTTAAGAATGTCCTCACGTGAGACTCACACTCCTAAACCAATCTTTCTTTTTTATTTAAGTGGCGCGCCGAGTGGTAGATGCGACGTTCACTCACTAAACACGTCTAATTTCTTATGATGATTGACTCCTATCATATTCCCTTGGGAATAACAAAGATTACTACTACCCATGTATCTCCAGTGTATTGTAGAAGGTGACCACGAGAAGCGAGAGCAGGGGTGAAGGGAGGACTGAAAATCATCCCCTCATTAACTTTCTGAAGGATGGAACAAAAGAAACAACCAAGTAAGGATTTTTTTCCTCAGTAGCCCCGTCATCTGTTCCTAGACCTATCTCCCTAACGCAGATGAGGTCAGCGAGTGTTATTTTAAAAGAGAAGGGGGAAGAAAATAGCTCCAATCATCTTTAACTCCTTTCGCATCTATACAAGGAGGATCAAGCGGGTGTAGATTCTTTTTAAAGGGGATTAATTCTGCAGAAACGGGATTTCGAACCCAACATGCCGGCAAGATGGAAAGGACACCTGACACACCAGGGTGATTTGCTATCCTTGCTATCCAATTCAGACTCAAACAGAACGCGGAAGAAAAACACTCACTTTCAGACAATTCGTCTGTTCCTGAAGGGGATAAATATTTACGTAAATAAATTTCAAGATGAAAGATTAAGAACGAAAGTTCGCACAGATCGCCCTCATGACGTCAAACAGATCTACACCTACTGCTGGCTTTACATCTACTGATGGCCACACATCTTCTGATGGGTTTACATATATCGACGAGTCCACATTTGATGGAGTTACAATTATCAATGAGTCCACATCTTCTGATGGGTTTACATATATTGACGAGTCTCTATTGCGTTCATATTAGTGATGGGTCTACAACATCTGATGGGTTTACATCTATTGATGAGGCTACACCTTTTGCTGGGTTGTATATCTATTGATGAGTCTGCATCACATCGATGAATGTGTACCCCGACCCTTACCAATCAAACACACCAGCTGAGGATATCTGGACCCTTACCTGCAACATGTTAAGTAAATCATCAGGGTCTGCCTTAGTTCTCTCTCTCTCTCTCTCTCTCTCTCTCTCTCTCTCTCTCTCTCTCTCTCTCTCTCTCTCTCTCTCTCTCTCTCTCTCCAACATCCCCCACCCCCACCCCTTGTTTCACTGTTTCCGTGTTCATTGCCATCTGTTTCTGCTACATCATTTTCGATCTCAATTATCTGTTTCTTCTTCTTCTTCTTCTTCTTCTTCTTCTTCTTCTTCTTGTCATTCTCCTACAACTGCTCCTCTTCCCCTATTCTCTTACGATCTCCTCTGTTCCTCTTCTTATCTCTTCTCATCTGTTCCCTTCCTAATCTCCTCTCATCAGCTCACCTTCTAATCTCCTGCAGTCTGTTCCTTTGTAATCTCTTCTCATCACTTACTCTTCTAATCTCCTCTCATCTACTCTTCTAATCTCCTTTCATCCGCTCATCTTTTTTCTCTTCAAGTCTCCTTTCACTCGCCCCTCTCACCCTGTCCTCTTCTATCCTCACTCCATTCACTCTCTCTCTCTGTTTCCACTCTGCTTTAGTGTCAAGTAATTCCCTTCTCTCTTTCGTCTCCTTCCTCCTTCAGGTCTTCATCTTCGACGCCTTCCTTGCCTTAGTTTCATACATGATAACCTACTGCAAGGAGGAGAGAATGACCTCCCTTACTCAGTAACAGCAGCATGTCAGTGAACAAAATATATATCAATAATATGACGACAACGTCACAGATATATTTCAAATGTGAGTATATTTCTCCATCTCGTGTTTCCTCGCCTCTTTACATCCTGCTTTTGATCAAAGCTGTATATGAATAATATGCATCATACTAGCAAAGTATTTCCTTTTCTCCTTTTTTTTTCCTAACCTATCACAGTTTTAACTTTTCCCCAAAAGGAAAAAAAAAAGTCCCCGTCCATTAGGGTGATTACAAACTCCAGCCCTGGAGACCCTGCTGATACGCAAGACAAAGAAATGTTCAAGGAGGGAACTTTGGGCCTTAACCAGCGCCTCGTAATGACTCGAGACTTACGAGATTTCTTGAGCAGTTTTAATAACCTTGAGAGCCACGCTAGCTAGGACGGCCGCAGCTCATTCACGACACACAGGAACGGTATATATACAAGGGGGGGTGGTATGGCGCCTGCCCTCCCTCTCCCTCTCTCTGTCTCCTCGAGCTCTGACAGGATTAGTGTGTTGGACACTCGACTATACGCGCCGACTCCGGGATTACCCATCACCACTCGAGTGGACTCGAGGATCAAGCGGATGGTTTCGTGCCTCGGGGAAACACCTCCTTACACTCACGGATCAGTGGGCCGTGTACCTTCTGGCGACATCGTGGGACTCGCGGATCCAATTTCGTGCCTCTGACACCACCGGGGGACTCACGAATCAATGGATCGTGCCTCTGAGAACACTCGTGGACTTGATCACGTCTCCAGACGCTCGACCGAACCTTTACACAGACATGGGTACATCCAGGTGACTCTGGCCTCAGCTCACACAACCTTTACATCTTAACAGAACCGTTATATCGGTTACGCACACACACACACACACATACACACACACACGACACGCAGGGAATACGTGGGAAGTATTCTTTCTCCCCTATCCCCAGGGATATATATATATATATATATATATATATATATATATATATATATATATATATATATATATATATATATATATATCCTGCCCCTGCATCCCTTTCCATGAGGTTCCCGCAGCGCTCAGGAGGCTAGCCACGTCCAACGGGAGCAATCACAGGTCAAGAACTCCATTTTTTGCCAAGTTGCATTGATCCCAAATGCTCTCTACTCTTTGAAACCATCCACCCATCGAACAAACCATACACTTCCTGGAGTGTTCCGTCATACAACAATGTATCTCATCCTCTCTAAAACTTCATTTAGTAATTTACTTTGTCCCACTGCTTCAGCGTCTTCATATTTCCCTTTCTCTGTTCCCCATTCCCAGAATCTACTTTCAGTTCCCTTGTCCTCTTGTTCCAAGAGTCTCTGGTCTTTGTGTCATGAGCATTTTCTTTCTTTCTCTTTTTTTATCAGTCTCAGGAACATCCAGAAAAGTCTATCTATTTTTCTTTTTTTTTTCTAAGATGCTTTCCACCAGATAAGCCACCTTTCCTCTGGCTACTTTCCTTCCTAATTCCTTTAATCACTTCCATTTTTGTTACCATGCGCTTAGACTACGTATCTCAAGGTCCTAAATTTCCTCATCCATTTGCCGATAATTTCCAGGATCTTTGATTTCGTTCCTCCGTCTCTCAAGTTTCCTTAATTTCCTCACCCATTTGTTGAAACTTCTGGCTCTCTCTCTCTCTCTCTCTCTCTCTCTCTCTCTCTCTCTCTCTCTCTCTCTCTCTCTCTCTCTCTCTCTCTCTCTCTCTCTCTCTCTCTCTTCACTTTCGACGATTATCATCTCCCTACCCGGATGGACCCCGATGATTCATCATTTAGCAACCCAGTCTTTTATCCTTCCAGTTATCAAGCCTTCGAAATAACTTTCAGCAGGTCTTCCAGCATCATCTAGCGCGCCTAACTCTACTTCCTCTCTCATGATCAAGCCAAAGCTTAGCTCTAAGCTTATGGTATATATATGTGCTCCGTTTCCAGTGTCCGTATAATACCTAATCACAGGAAATCCTCTCACACAAAATTTCACAGTAGTCCTGCTCTGTCCCTGTGTATGCAGATATTCACAGCCGAGCTTATGCACTAAAAGTAAATGAATTTGATCAATAGAATTTTCAATTAGAATCAGGCAAAGACTGTTGTTACCAGGTACCACCGTTGCCTACCTGTGATAAATAATGTTCTAACTTTTATGCTGTTATACAATTATTTTTTTTCCATGGACGTCTAGCGTTTGTGTGTGTGTGTGTGTGTGTGTGTGTGTGTGTGTGTGTTCATCTTACCCAGCACCTCCCGCCATACCGCTGTCTGCAAGTGTCACAAGTTGTCCTCAGGTACCGGTAAGGTTGGTAATATAATTTTCTAAACACAATTTCTGAGGAACCTGTTCAAAAGGTCTGCCTGGTGGCCTGCCTGCCTGCCAATGCCGTCTGGACCCTCCATTATATATGACCTCTGGGCCGATCCCTCCCTCCCTGGCCTTCTATCTTCACCATTCTCACATTTACTTCCCTGCCCTCTATACTGTCCATTACATATATATATATATATATATATATATATATATATATATATATATATATATATATATATATATATATATATATATATATATATTATCCCTGGGGATAGGGGAGAAAGAATACTTCCCACGTGTTCCCTGCGTGTCGTAGAAGGCGACTAAAAGGGGAGGGAGCGGGGGGCTGGAAATCCTCCCCTCTCGTTTTTTTTTTTTTTTTTTTTTTTTTTTTAATTTTCCAAAAGAAGGAACGGAGAATTGGGCCAGGTGAGGGTATTCCCTCAAAGGCCCAGTCCTCTGTTCTTAACGCTACCTCGCTAATGCGGGAAATGGCGAATAGTTTGAAAGAAGAAAAGAAAGATATATATATATATATATATATATATATATATATATATATATATATATATATATATATATATATATATATATGTCCCTTATGCCACACCATCCTTCCCTAACGTGCTATCCTCGCCATATCTTCATTCCCTCATCTCTCGCTATCTCTTCTGAGGATTCCTTGCTTGCTCAACCCACTGTCATCCCTCTTCAACCTCATCAACAGTCCCACATATGCAAGATCCTCCGGTCGTCGTCCCCATTCTGGTCTATCTCAATCGTTCTTCCTCCCATCCCCTCCACACTCTCGATCTTCTTCCCCTACGCAGGAAAGTCCCCCAAGACCTCCCTTCCAAGTAATCCTCCCTCTCCCATAAGTTCAGATTTCCTTTCCTCCCCTCCTCAAACACTCCCCAGTGTTCTCTTTCGTCATTCTCCCACACCTTATCTTCCCCTCCCCAGTTCTACCCTACTCCTTACCCTCCTCCCATACTCGCAAACACTTCACGATCTTCCCATCCACCCCACCACCCTCCTCCCTACGCACCCTGGTTTCCAATTCTCCCTACTCGCTGTGTTCCTCCTCTCTCTCTCTCTCTCTCTCTCTCTCTCTCTCTCTCTCTCTCTCTCTCTCTCTCTCTCTCTCTCTCTCTCTCTCTCTCTCTCTCTATCTATCTATCTATCTATCTATCTATCTATCTATCCATCTATCTGTCTGTCTATCTATCTATTTATCTATCCATCTATCTATCTACCTCTCTCTCTCTCCTCCTCCTCCTCCTCATCAGGCCGGACCATACTGCCCTCGTACATCCAGCAGCCGTACCCTCTCCTCCACAGTCGCCACTTACAAAAGTCTCTCCTCAGTGGAGTGGTCAAGGTATGAAAGGGTCGCCGGCAGGTGGGCCAACCCCAACACAAACACACACACACACAGCAAAGAAAATCAACAATCGAGTACAACAGCAAAACAGCAACAACAACAACAACACGTCACAACCCCCGTCATTCACCTAGAATGAGAAAATGATGGAAAGAAAACTGTACTGCCACTGTTATCGAACTTTGCCCGGCAGCAAATATATCTAACCCCGAGACTGTTGAGGCGAGAGGAATGAATTATTCATGCGGTGGGGCGACAAGATGTGGGAGAGAGGAGATGGGGCGGCCACACCTTCAGTATTCCGGACCCCGAGTATCCAGACACTCATCGTCCAGGTTCTTTCATTATTTCTTAACGTACTGGACCCAGCAGGAGCGGCGAGAACCCCATCAGTTGTGGTTGTACCTACGTCCAATCCCACACGAGCCTGGGACGCCTGTGGTTTTTCTCTTTAAGGAACGAAAGATTCAAATGCTTGAATCCAGTGCACCCTAAACTTATCGAAGCCTCGAGAGCAATAATCCACACTGGTCTGTAATTAAAGGTGTTCTTTGGCGACTTTCTTTCCTGTTCTGATGACATGATTCCTTCCTTCATCAATAACAGATTAAGAAAGATTTTTTGGCAGCTTCGGGGAGGTGTTGGTCGTCACAGGACAAGGTCTTACAGGGGTCAAAGTGAACAACTTCCTTCACCTATAGCCACAAACCCTCCGTATTCCTAGGTTTTTGAAACCAGTCCGTTTAAGATGATTACGAATCACAATTAAACCAATCTCACTCTGGTTTCATATCCTCGGCGGTGATTACGGTGATTTTACTCGACGACAAGTACCTCTCACGACTCTTCCTTTGTTCTTGAATATAGAGTTGCCTGCGGTGAGAGCTACGCGCTAGCCTCTTTTGTTTTGGCAAGTACCTCGTCGTAGAAGCTCGTTCGTCAGGTAGGTTTTACTCCTCTGCGGTTATCTTCCAATATCTCCCAGGACTGGGTACTTCACCACCCGGATATCTCCCAAGATCTCCCTCCTGCAGATGGGTCACCACCCGGACATCTCTCCCCTGCATCTCCCTCCCTCTGGATGCTTCACCATCCGGTTATCTCTCAAGATCTCCCACCTTCGGTCGCTCCAACCTCCACCGGCTGTCGACCTTGGACAATTTCCTCTGACGCCTCTATTAATCAAACCTTCTCCAAGCATCTGTCCCGCGTCTGAACGGATTCCCACAGATGCTCTACCCTCAACCAACCCTCCTTCCCTCCCTCCCTCCCCGGGGAACACATTCGCAGCATCACTATCGCCCCTCCCCCCCGACACACACACACACACACACACACACTCACACACACACACACTTCACATCTCCACCCCACGCTTCCCCGCGCCGTGAATCTTATCGCATCAAACCTCATCAACCTATTATCCGACTGAGGGTTTGAACCGGCCCTCGGGGGAGGAAGAATCACCCGGATCATCTCGTGAAACACCGAATTCAAGAGTCAGGCAGGGATCGAGTTGTCAGTCAGGTTGGGGTTTAGGGAGAAGGGACGTGTTTGTTGCAGCTCTGCCCCGCGTAGTGGTTCCCCCCCTCGCCCACTTTCCCCCCCGTTTTTGATCGGAACGATGGACTAGGCGACGCCCCGATCTATTGTGCCCATTCTCCCTTGATTGATGCATCTCTTTTGCCTTTCCCTTGCACCGGTGCATTCAGGGGCCCTTCGTTAAGCCAATGCATCGGGGATAATTAAGCGTGGTGACCGCCCAGGCTCCTGCTGGCCGCCCTGCGGTACGGCTTGGTCTTCGAGGTGGGGGTTGAGGTCTCGTTAAGCTGGGAGACACCGCAACGAAGCAGACCGGAGAAGTTAACCTCGTTACCGCCGCTCATGAGAACGTGAACACGTTCCTCCCGCTGTTCCTTCTGCTTGCCTGGCAATCACACCTGCTCACTTGCCGATTACGCCTGATGGAGGGAGGGAAGGGCCGAGCGTGGGTTCTGCTTTTCTCAGTCATGCTGTACACAGGGTGGCGCTGTTCACACAGTCGTGTTTTTCACAGGGTCGTGCTGTTCACAGGGTCGTGCTGTTATGGGTCCTTAAGTGCTGTTAAGCTGATGCTATAGGGCTGTTCCTTTTAGTTCTCTTCCGTCTTTCTCTCAGACTAGAGGCAAGTTTCTCTTGGGTCACAAACGTTATCTTATACTGGGACTTATCAGGGTCATGTTGCCCTTTGGCTGCCATCCCTGCTAGTGGGTGGCAAGAGACACAGGTTCCTTTTTTTTTTCTAAGTTCAGAGATAAATACAGGGGAAGTGTTACACGTCCTCCCATTAATACCACTGGGTTGAAGACGTGAGCAAGCTAGTGGTACAGATACTGGATGGTGTTTATGAAGGGCAGTCTTACCGTTCATGCTCTCCGACTACTAACCCATCTACAATGAGACATTAAGTGGAAAATGCTGGTAATTCTCAGTTCAGTATCATACAAGAGACTTGCATTGCCAAACGTACCGACTCGAGTTAAGGAGCAAGCCAAAAAGAAAATCAAAATTCCTAAATTCTGTATTGATGTTTGTCTATGTCTTATGTTATTTAAGAGTGATGAATAACCGGCAAAAAAAAAATCCTCATTGATATGCAAATTTCTGCAACTATGAGAATTAAAATCAAATGAACTGGTCACCTCTACAGGAGATGCCTATGTTGAAAGTATGAAGTCTCCATCATGGATTGTTCTTGATACATTGTGCTGACAAGAATGTGTCCAAACAGACAGACAGACAGACACAGGGGTAAGGACATGTATTCACTACGTGTACTGACGTATCAAGGCAAAATTATACAGCAATTTTGGTAATGAATTACCAGGACCCTCAAGACTTACAATTTTCACTTCACCGGATTTAGCGTCTACTGCTCAAGCAGGATATATATATATATATATATATATATATATATATATATATATATATATATATATATATATATATATATATATATATTTTTTTTTTTTTTTTTTTTATACTTTGTCGCTGTCTCCCGCGTTTGCGAGGTAGCGCAAGGAAACAGACGAAAGAAATGGCCCCACCCCCCCCCCCCCCATACACATGTACATACACACGTCCACACACGCAAATATACATACCTACACAGCTTTCCATGGTTTACCCCAGACGCTTCACATGCCTTGATTCAATCCACTGACAGCACGTCAAACCCTGTATACCACATTGCTCCAATTCACTCTATTCCTTGCCCTCCTTTCACCCTCCTGCATGTTCAGGCCCCGATCACACAAAATCTTTTTCACTCCATCTTTCCACCTCCAATTTGGTCTCCCTCTTCTCCTCGTTCCCTCCACCTCCGACACGTATATCCTCTTGGTCAATCTTTCCTCACTCATTCTCTCCATGTGCCCAAACCATTTCAAAACCATTTCAAAACACATATATATATATATATATATATATATATATATATATATATATATATATATATATATATATATATATATATATATATATATATATATATATATCCTTTGGCCTCTGCTAGCCATTATCATATCATCACACTTCATCACTATCCCCACCACCACGCAACCGTCGTGGCATCAACACCACCACAACACCATCACCAACACCACAGCACCACCATCACCACCACGCAACCATCATCATCATCATCACCACACCACCATCACATCATTACCACTGCCACACCACCACCACCACCATCATCACTACACCACCATTGTAAAACCATCACCGTCTGCTTCCTCTTCACCATAACCACACCATCATCACCAACCCTCCCCGGCAGCCACCCCGTCATCACCACCACCACACACAAGAAACCCCTACACCCTCCCAAACCCCCAACCTCCCCACTCCTATCCCCACGCCTGGGGCAGGGGCGTCCTCCCTACCAGTTCTGTATGCAAACTAGGCCCGATCACTTTCCGGGCTCTCTGTCAAAATCCTGAGAGGGGCCCCCCCCCCCAGCCCGACCCCGCTAACCTACACAGCTCCTCCTCCTCCTTCCACATCCCTCACCCGCCGGACCTCACTCCCCCCCCCCCCCCAAGCCTCCAAGCAACCTCATCATCCACACGACGGTGCACTGAAAATGACTGTGGCCTATGTTCGATTTCGAGTCGCGGGAGACCGACTTCGGCAGCAGGAGGGGAGGGTAGCGAACCCGCATGGCGATGTGCTAAGTGCATGCTAGGAGGACGGAGGGAGCTGGGGAAGTTCTTTGTCTGCCGCTATGAGGGGAAAAAAAAAGTTTGCATTGGATGCGGAGGGAGGAGGGAGGGAAATTGGTGTGTGTGGGAGGGAGGGGGGACTTCTACTGGGTCACAGAGAGGGGTCTAATGTAGCAGTGAAAGGTGCACTGAGGCGAAGGGAGTTGGGGGGGGGCGGAGGAAGAGAGGCGACACATGACGGAGGGCAGAAGGGTCCGGAGAGAGAGAGAGAGAGAGAGAGAGAGAGAGAGAGAGAGAGAGAGAGAGAGAGGAAATGTGAAGAGAAAAAGAGTAAGGGGGAAGAACAGAGATGAATAGAGAAGTAAGGGCATATATACGCAAAGAACAGAGAGGGGAGAGGGGAGGAAGAGAGAGAAAGAGAGAAAAACGAACGTCATAAAGAGAAAGGAAAAAAAATGAATATGCAAATATAGAACTCAAGTATGAATAAAAGCGGGAAGGAAAATACAAACAGAAAACTGTGTAGAAAAATACACAGGAAGGGGAAGGGGAAGGGGGTGTAATACGTAAACAGGGGGTAATGAATTACCTCGCAAAACTAAAACCAGTACTTATGGATGAGGGGGAGTGGCAGAGGGGGAAAAAATGTATATAAAAAAAAAACTGCTCATACGTAAATATGGAAACACGAGAGAATGGAGGGTTCTTGATTTAATGCTGGATGGATGGAGGGAGGGAGGGAGGGAGGAATGGATGGAGGAAGGGAGGAATGGAGGGAGGGAGGGAGGGTTCTTGTCCCCTGCAGCACGCCACAGAACACGGCCGTCGCAGATTAAACCCTCGTGAGAGCGACGGTGCAAGGCCCTTCAGCACGACGGTACGACTCGTGGGCAAGACGGTGCCAAGCCCCCTTCAGCACGACGGTATTCATACAACCTGGAACACTCCAGTCAGCTTCAGCAAACACATATTTCTTAATAGCTTCACTCCTGGATCTTAATAACATTTCAGAGCACACATTGTCCTTACCGCATATCTTCTCTTTATATAAAATTCCACCCTCTCTCTCTCTCTCTCTCTCTCTCTCTCTCTCTCTCTCTCTCTCTCTCTCTCTCTCTCTCTCTGTGTGTGTGTGTGTGTGTGTGTGTAGTACGCCCACGCTTCAGTCCTCCCAGCAGGCTTAGCTCATCTCTGATTCACTTTCACATTCCCGACCAACTTGCTTGCGTCTGAGAGAGGAACTTTCCAATACCTCCATCTTCTTTTCAATGCTCCCTCTCTGCATTATAACATCCATCTCATGACCCCCCCAAACATATTTCACAAAGTTTATTTCTTCTCTCAAATACATGCCCCCCCCCCCCCCCCAGCCCCATCCCATGCCGCCCCCAGCACTCACCTTCAACCCTGTCGTCCAGTTTATTCTCGCAGTGCAAGCGATCTATCCATCACCGGAGGAACATCAGACGACAACAACATCATCCCAGAGTAGTCCTTCCTTACTCTGCTACTGCCAGCAACACCAGCCGAGGTGGTGATACTGCCCGGTACCATGGAGCCACGTAGCAACACCCTGTCTACCTTACATTCGGACCCAGACATGGTCACTCAGTACAGCACCGTTCTTAATACATCTCTAACTCCAGGAGATTCTCCCTCACACGTTTCAAACACCTCCTCCCCCCTCCCCCTACACACACACACACACCGTATATGCTGAAGACACCCCTAACAACCCAATTCCACAGATTCTACATCATGCAATTTCTTAGTCCCCCAGATCCTGTTCATGCGCCTTTGTTCGTCTAAGTGTCTGTCATTCCCACGATAAAAATATAATCTACCCAAGCTCCCCTTTTCCAGTTCGTTCCGCCCTTGGTCGTTTTTTCTTTGTCTTTTTCCATCCCTTCACCACATTTCTTAAACTATGTGATTAATTCACAATCCCCCTCACGTCGTCTCTCTCTCTCTCTCTCTCTCTCTCTCTCTCTCTCTCTCTCTCTCTCTCTCTCTCTCTCTCTCTCTCTCTCTCCCAGTACCACCGCCTCTGTGAAGAGGTTCATAACCCACCGTGTCCAGTGGTATAGCACTCTAATTCCAGTTGTTTGCTACAGCGTTTTGCGTTCCAGTCCTGATGTACAGTGCTCTTCTTAATTTCTTTCGGTCCAGCTCTCTCATTTCGGGTCTCTGGAACAGCCTTTTCATTTCAGTCATTTGATATAGCGCTCTCGCTAGAGCGCTCTCATTCCAGTCCTTCGGCAGAGCGCTCTCATTCCAGTCCTTTGGTAGAGCTCCCTCATTCCGGTCCTTAGGTAGAGTGCTCTCATCCAAATCTTTGGTTCATCCCTCTCATTCCAGCACTTTGACATAACGCTGTCATTCCAGTTCTTTGGTACAGCGCTCTAATTCCAGTCCTTTGGCACATCGCTCTTATTCCAGTCCTTTGGTCCAGCTGTATAATGCCAGTCCTTTGACATTGCGCTTTCACCCTCGTCCTTCGGCAAAGTGCTCTCATTCCAGTCCCTCGGCCCAGCTCTCTCATTCCAGCCTTTTGGCACAGCCCTCTCATTCCAGGCCTTTAAACACACTGCATGAGTAATGCATCGGCTGGCCGCCACTCACACCCCTCCTCCCTCGAGGCCTCCAATAACAAGGAACACCTCACGACGACCTCACCAATTCAGCCTCTAAATATTCAGCTGACCTCCATCGCCGGGCTGGTTCGCATCCATCCTCCCCGTCTTTCTTCCCCACTGCCTCATGTCAATATCCGAGCTGCTGCTTCCCCCTCTTTACCCACCTCCCCGCCCCCCAACCCTCATCTTTAACATTCAATAAAACTCTCTCGACTGTTCCTTTCATCTCCCTCATGCACCATCTGGCTCTGATAATGGTGTGCCATCTATAGATCTTATGCATCACTTCACTACCCCGTCCCCAACTTTTCAAGCATTTTGTGAACACATTCCTTTATTTGTAGTAAAGAGAATAAGTGCCTTTATACCCAGGTCCTCAAATGTCCTCTTTTTATTATCATTTCTTTACCTTTTTATTCTTTTAAGGCATCTGGTAAAAGGAGAGCGCGCATAATCAAGTTCCATCAGTCCGTCCTTCGAGCCATTTTATTCCACTCGGCTGCCATAGTGCTGCGTACGTAAGGCCCCGGTCAATCGGACCCAAAAAAATCTGGAATACACTTTTATATTCCAGGCGAACTCGACCGTCAGACGCTGGTGGCCATATAATGCTTGTTTTCTTACCACTTTCTCTGTCTTTCAGTTTGTTTGTTTTTTCTTTGACTGACATGAGTCATACCCCATCTCTCCCACCACCTCCATTGCACCATACCAGAGGTGAAGGCTCTTTCTCCAGATCGCAGAACCCTGGTGAATCCTAGACGAAATAATACTTTTATATTCCCTTGAGCACGATGGTACGATCGTTGAAGACGACGGTAAGCCCTCGAGCACGATGGTATGATTATTGAAGACGACGGTAGCCATCGAGTACGATGGTATGATCCTTGAAGACGACGGTAGCCCTCGAGCACGATGGTATGATCCTTGAAGACGACGGTAAGCCCTTGAGCACGATGGTATGATCCTTGAAGACGACGGTAGCCCTCGAGTACGATGGTATGATCCTTGAAGATGACGGTAAGCCCTCGAGCACGATGGTATGATCCTTGAAGACGATCGTGACCCTTGAGCACATTACCCGAGCCGCAAGTCAAACCATTCGCCATGTAACAACACCTTAGCTTAACATGTGCTGCCCTCGCCGTAACTCAACACCTCAGTTGACCTACTCGGCATCGGCTTCTTCAGCTAAAGAAATGAGACCCACTCACACATGTATCTCCCAGCAGGCTTCATCCACACATTCTGTGGTATTACAATAATTTTCCAACAGATCCCACATTTAAATTTCAATTTACGGCGCAGGAGCATCCGTTTTTCCTGAACCCTCAAGTATCCAATTTCCATTTTCTTACTTTTTCCCTTACTCTGTACCTCTACCAGCAGCACACGCCTCTTGCTCCACCTACTTATTTCCATGCCCCTCATTGCACGGACAACTTCTTTCTCGCTACACTATTTTCGTCTCATGGCATGGAAACTTATCTTGTTTCCCTCCAACCAGCCACTTTCATTTCTACGCTTCACCGTCTCTTTCCCTCCACACTTGAGTCTCCCTCAAACCCCAGACAAATGCACAACTATACTTTACAGCAGCATCCCTAACGCACTCCCCTCATTACGCACACCTGGTCTGTTTTACAATAAAGATCGAATCTGTGCCTCCCAGATGATGTCACCAACCCTCTCTTGTACCTCACCCTCCCCTCGCACACCTCACCACTCCGATCTCCCAAGTACTGTGCAACGCAACTGTGATTTAACAGTTCCCTACCCTGAAACTTGTGAGATTAGTTTCACCGGTACGTAGGGAACTTCATCCATAAATTCATGAATGTGAGTGAAAATGTATCTAAGAACAATAATGTGGAAAGTTTAGGGACGCGACTTTCCAGTCAGTCGCTGCCGCTGAGCCTCTGTTCTTGCACCGCAGGGACATACACACGCACACGAACGTTTGATGGCGATGGAGAAATATCGTCACACACATGATGCATAATGATGCGTGTATTCGTGTGTGTGTGTGTGTGTGTGTGTGTGTGTGTGTGTGTGTGTGTGGCTATAATTGCGAGCCGTGATGGTTGCCATGTTCAGTGCAGCTAACAGTCCACGACCCCCAGGTTTGATCCCCGACGAAGGGAGGCGCCACACAACTTTAATACGTTATTTGTCCTCACTTCGTTCGGAAAATAGAGTTGTCCCGACTTCGGCTCGGGTAAAGCAGCACCACGCGACCAGTTATATGTGACAGACCTCGGTACTCAGCCGAGGCTCAAACGTCGGCTGGAGGTGGTGTTCATATTCACAGGGCTGCCCCTCGCTGACTAAGGTCTCCGGCCCACCACGCGGCAGGCAGAACTCTCTACTTTGTGCAAAACCTGTGTGCTTGTATATATATATATGTGTGTGTGTGTGTGTGTGTGTGTGTGTGTGTGTGTGTCTATGTGTGTGTGTGTGTGTGTGTGTGTGTGTTACGGGGAGTCAGTTTTACAGGTCACCTTCCCTCCACAAGTGGCAGTGATGGCCGAGTGGTTAAGGCGTCTGACTAGAAATCAGATGGGATCTTCCCGCGTAGGTTCGAATCCTACTCACTGCGGATCTATGCATTTTCACCACAAGCGGCGGCTTGGAACACACACACGCACACACACACACACACTCCAACATCCACTACTAGCAATCATCATTTTTGGTCTCTTGCGTCTGTCTGTCAATCCATCTCCTCCTCCAAAAATTGTCAGCAGCAAGACACTGTATTGTGAACTATAAGGCTCCGTGTCTCCCGCGGGGTTGTTCCCGAGTTGTACAATTGCGATCACAACCCCACACAGATATACTTACCTGGCACGGGGGATAACTCGATCATTAACACTGATCATACCCTTAAATGATCACAGTTAGCCAATATCCCCCCCATCCCTTTTTCTGGAACGCCTCGATCCCCTTGGAACAGAGAGAGATACATCCCCGTCCCGTGGAAGGGATACATCACTGTCCCGGAGAACGGGTATCTATTTTAAAAGTCTATCGAGGTTCAGACGGAATTTATGGCCCGAGAGGATGTGAGAGATGAAAGACTAATGTGAACAAGAATAATTCTTAATTGTTGGCCCGTACGTATGCAGTCTTGCGAGGCGTTGCCTTGAAGCATGGCCGTCTTGCCCGAGGGAAACGCACTTTACACTCACGAATTCAAAACGAATTTTGGGGGGGAAAAAAAGATTGTAATCTGAACACAAGAGGAACAAACTGCAGGACTCGGATATACGGTGGGATGGGACGATGATGGAGTGGAACACAAGACGAAGCGGCGCGGACAAAGAGAGATAAAGAGGGGCACAGAAGATGACGTGGCGTTGAGAAGATTTCTGTTGAAAACTGTTACACAACAGACACACAACAGAGCCAGCCACAACAAGGACATTAAAATCATGTAATCAGAGACATAAATCACATACACAATAAATCTTTCTGCCCTCAAAAATATATATATATATATATATATAAATACTTATATATATTCATTACCAGCTTATGTTTTTGAAACACTCTGACTTAAAGCCATAAATCAAGCAAGAACACGCCTCACATGGGGTAAATATTTAGAAAATCGTATAATCATGGATTTGCAGATTTATGACCCGTTGGAAAGATAAAGAAAAGAAAAAAGACACATCGGTCATTCGTCTCCTGCCTTTTGACCTGACGGCGATCAAGTCGTACTCAAAAAAGAAAAATATATATATATATATACGAAAACATACTGCAAAATTAATATTCTGATAGCACAGCCCTCAACCTTGGGACTTACACAACACAGAGCATGCAGGAATATTCATTTCAGTTATACGTATGTATATATATATATATATATATATATATATATATATATATATATATATATATATATATATATATATATATCATCAGGGGTGTGCTGTACTATCGTCTAAGGGTCACTTAAGTATTCATGTTTTCGTACATAACGATTCTTGGCCAACCTTGAGGAAGCAGACCGCTGTTCTACACAGAACACCTGTACTGAAGATGAACGTGAAAAATATCTTGAATCCAGTCCTCAAAAATGCACAGTGCAAGAGTCAGAATATCTGTGAGCATCTTTTTTTTTTTTTTTTTCTTTGACTGCGTTCTATTTCCCTTACATTTCTGAATAGCATTTAAGGCGTCGTGGTCTGGGCGATCTTTCATCTCCTAAACATCATTCCATTTTCTTCCTCGTTTCATCTCCGTTTTTCGGAAATACCTTTTCCAGTTTATCAAAAAAAACTCTCGAGTGCGGTACTTCTTCGCGTTCAGCCTCCCCAGGAGGAGGGAGGGAGGCGGAGGCGGAGGCGGCGACCAAAAGACCAGTCTCCCGTGCCCGTGTGGCTGCCAGGGCCCCTACGTAGCGGGGGCGAGGCAGACCGTGCGCACGTTATCTACCGAGTAACCGAGAGGAAAGTGAAACATGCTGACCCCTGGGGAAATTACACCTTCCCACTCCTACCCAGTTTGTTGCCAGCCGGAGGGGAACATACTTTCTGCCAGGGTCGCAGCTACTCTCTCTCTCTCTCTCTCTCTCTCTCTCTCTCTCTCTCATATATATATATATATATATATATATATATATATATACTCAAAGGACGTATACAGTCCTTTGGCTATACCTCACCTCTGCCGCACCGATGAAAAAACACGGGCGCTATTCAAACGCACGCATACATAAAGTACGCGTTCTGCCCTGTCATTGATTTCCTTCATAACTCAAATCCTCTTCCTTTATGCCATGTGTAATTCTTTCTTTTATGCCAGCACTGCGAAGAGTGTCCGCTCGCCCGCCCGCCGCCCCTCCCTCTGTACTTCGGGAGGCGGGAGGGCGACTTCGACTTTACACAATGCGTAATTGAAATGCGGAAGAGCAGCGCTAATCTCCCCCCGTGGAGGGCCATTATCAAACACAATGACGAGTCTCTGAAGAGCTTCGTCAGGTGAATGGCGAGCGGTGAGTGATGGAGTCCGGCCGGCCCAAGGACTGCAGTCGGAGTAATGCAGCTGCGACTGAAGAAGGTAGGGTTGTGGGGTTGTAGGGTTGTGACGGAGGTGGGGTGGTCTTTCAGACGTGCGCACAGCTTATTAAACGGCATTCAAACCCATCTTCAATACCCCTGAAGCTTCATCATCCGGTGGGTGTTTGTAAACCCCGACCCCTATATAAATTACCACTGCGCTGGTAACCTCCCCTTCCCCCCCTTCCCTCTTCTATTATCTGAGCCATGGCCGACTCTGGCCTCCGTATGAGAGAGAGAGAGAGAGAGAGAGAGAGAGAGAGAGAGAGAGAGAGAGAGAGAGAGAGAGAGAAGAAAAAATACACGATTTATGTGATTTTTGATTTAAGATCCGTGGGTTATGTGAGTGTGCGTGTGAGTGTGTGTGTATGCGGAGCGAATTCTGTGACTTGATTCATGTCATCTTCCTCAACCCGTTTTCCTTCCTCCGAGGACATATGAGAAAAAAAAAAAAAAAAAGGTTGGGGGGGAACAGAACAGCCTTGAAGTTACTCTGAGATTCACTGTAGCTCCAGCGCGTGGAATAATGCGATGGCGATCGTGGGAAAGATGAGAAGGACGTGATGAGGAGGAGAGGCAGGGAGGCGAAAATGTTGAGCACTAAGGAGGCTGGGAGGAAGACCTTCCAGGGAACGTGTGTGTCAGAGAGAGAGAGAGAGAGGAGAAAGGGAGAGAAAGGAAAGTATTTTCTTTCACTTTCTTCCCTCTCTCTCTCTCCCTCTCTCTCTCTCCCTCTCTCTCTCTCCCTCTCTCTCTCTCCCTCTCTCTCTCTCTCTTTCCCTCTGTGTATTGAGGGTTTTCCACGGGGTGAGAACCATCGTCCCCGTCCCACCTCTCTCTCTCTCTCTCTCTCTCTCGGGAAAAATCATTGCCACTTCCGCAGTGAGTAGGATTCGAACCTACGCGGGAAGATCCCATCTGATTTCTAGTCAGACGCCTTAACCACTCGGCCATCACTGCCACGTCCAACCGGTAGTATGTGCGTGTGTGAAATCGTGTGGGACTTGTTGACCTACAAGCTCGCATATGGTGTGTGTGTGTGTGTGTGTGTGTGTGTGTGTGTGTGTGTGTGTGTGTTACCGGACTCCTCAATATGTCAACGGGTACACCGCAAGTGAAAGTTGACGAAAGGGAATAAAAACAGTCTCATCCAAAAAAAAACTACTTGCTTCGTAGGAGGCCACTACCTCCCCGTTCATGACTGGAAGCTGCGGAGTCCCATGAAAGGGGGTCGTGTAATGATAATATTATCATTATCATCATCATTAGTAATAATAATGATAATGATAATAATGGAGACACATAAAAAGAACACACGAACGCAGTCGTAATTCATTAATCCCGTCTGCAATACGTTCATCAATAACTTTAATTACCGAACCCATTGAGCAATTGCTCGCGAATTCTTCTTTATTTCTTTTTTGTATAAAGTAATTGCTTGATAATATGTGTGAAGCCATCCATCTTGCCCTGAGCAGTATTTATGGTGATAATGGCCCGGCCCTGATAGGTGGGTTCACGTTGGCCAGCACACCTGAGACACAACTACATAATGATTTACTGCAGGTTTCACCTTGGGGGTCGACAGGTGAAAACACTAATTTACATACTGCGTCATGCCTCTTTTGCCCACCGCCCTCACACGCGGAGCAAGCAAAGACGTGGCCGAGGAGGAGGTTCCTCCCCCTCCCAGACCATCATCATGGTGGCTCCCGAAGGGCGGACTGGTAAGAAAATAGACATTGGCAGACAGACCCTGGTGTGTGAGGGGTAGGGACCATCATGGAACTTGGCTGGGGAGGGAAGAGAGGAATGGTTGACAGATGTGATCTGGACAGCTGGCACTGATCTAACCCAGCCCTTGAGTGTAATGGTACGACGGTACTAACCCCTGGGGACAGGTCAAGGACCAGGCCATCATACCTTGGGGTGATTCTTTCGTGCCGAGGGATCGTACCGTCGTCCTCAGAGATCGTACCGTCTTGCGCGAGGATCATACTCTCGTGCTCATGGGTCGTAACGTCATGCTCACTGGATTAATCCCACCCAAACAATTATTTCATATCCGGGCGACATTACTCACAACTTTACATCATTTTCACGTGTTATGTGCCCATGTGTCACCGTCATTCACGCTTATTACTGTACGTATTCAGAGCAAAGTTATCCATGGCCGATACACTTCCGTCGCTGATACACCGTCATGTACTATGCTCAAAGCATCTTCAAATCTACGGTGATTCCATGCCTGTGTCATTGAGAAAAACATATCTTAACATATCTCCCTCTGCACAGCCAACCCCTAGGGAGTGGGAACGTGAATTAATTTCTTCCGATCTACACATAAGTTCTCATCCTTCAGGTTTATCCTTCGACTCGCCACTCACACTTAAGGGTGTACTGTGAGGTATGTGCTGTACTCCTGAGTATTTTGAAATGCAACGCCCTGAAGTATAGTTGAAAGACCTTTGATAAGACCGACGTGTGATGCACCCGTGCCAATTCACTGCAAATATTTTCTCCGCACGAATCACTCCTCTGGGCTCATTCCTAATCCCAAGGGAGATTTGCGATCATAACCGTGCCTACTACGAACTAATTCTGACATCATCTTGCACACACCAATTAGCTGATGGTAGTAATTCGATAAAGATTCTTACACTCGAGAGAAGACGTAAAGCTTAATTTGGGGGAGGGATAAAATGCAGGCGTTTTTCATACACACAGACCCGGTTCAGTAAGACAATACTTCTTCCTGGGTACTGAAGACAATATCACAGTGAAGGTTGAATATCAAATTGCAATATGCAGTCCATCGGGAGTCTCCCTTACGTTTCCAACAACACGACAAGATGCACCGCATACATTAAATCTCAAACTGATTAGAACAGAATTGGAAGAATTTTCTCATATATAAAACCCCAATGGCTCGTTCCTGTGATAAGCCGCATTAGTATGCAAGTAGAGTTTCCTTTGGCCTCTCTACAGATGTTTAATGTACGTACATGTTCGGAACCAACTCACCACCAAACCTACACAGACACACACACACATGAAAATAATTTAAACAAACTCATTAAAAAGAATCACACTTGAATAAATCATGACCCTAACATAAATACCCCACAAGAGCATCTGTCCCTTCCAATCCAAGGACACACACACACACACACACACACACACACACACACACACACACACACACACACACCTCCCTTTCACAGATATCGCACCAAGACATTCCTCCCAACCGCAATAAAGAACCAACTTTCCACAGCACGAAACATCTAGCTTCATCACGGTAATACACATCTAACCTCCCACAATAACAAACATCACTATAGACATACATACAATCTCTAATAGTCAGATAACTGTAGCATCCCACACAACGCCACACACACACACACACACCAGACACACACCTCACTTCGCTGACTGTCGAAAGAAAATAAAACCCCATTGCACTTCAAGTCGAATCAGACACCCTTACATCCTAGTCATAGTGGATCGAACCCGCAACCCATCCTCTCACCGTCCACTATCACTACCCTCCCTTCACTCCCTCCGTACACTACAGTGCTCCCGCCACCCACTGTATATCACAGTGGATCACATTCCCTACTAATCCTCCCTTGGTTCACTACAGCGGATCATCACCCCCTCCTTATATCCTCCGTACACCACAGTGGATCATTCCCCCTCCCCCCCTTTCCCCCTTGGCCGAGTCAGGGAGGTCGGCGCAGAGCCACATTAGGATAAGGGAAACACGTCTTAAAGCACAGGCCACTCCGATATGTTTGAAAGGATGGGAAGGTTCTCTTAAGTGGTAAGAGGCCGCGCCATCAACACATACCCGCCCAAACCCCGACCCCAGACCCCCGTAACCCTCCCCACTTCGTAAAGCATGGAGGACCACACTCTGATAATACACTCCATCTTTCTCCTTCTTCTCCTAATTCTTCTCCCTCCTCCTTCACTCTTCTTCTTCTTCTTCTTCTTCTTCTTCTTCTCCACCCTCTTTTCTCTTTTTCCTTCTTCCTCTTTTCCCTACTCCTTCCACTTCTAGTTATCTTATTCTATTCTCTCTTCCTCCTTCGCACTTTTTCTCCTTCCCCACATCTCATCTAACCCGCTCCCTATTGCATCTTCTTGCTTCTATTCTCTCCTTCGCTCTCCTCTTCCTCCTTACTATCTCTTCCCCCTTTCACTTTCCTTCTGCTCCCTCTCCTCTTCCTCCTCCTTTAACCTCTTTATATCATCTTCTTTCCTCGTCTTCCAACTACCTAGCTCCTCCTCTTCTTCACTCCCAATCTTGTTCCCTCTACTTTCTTCCTACTTCCTTCTTCCTCCTCCTCCACATATCTCCTTTCTTCTCTTGGCTTTAAGGTAATTCTATAAGGTAATCCTATAATGTAAATCTATCATATTTCTATCAATTAAAAAAGAAGCGCTCTCCAGATAGGTAATGGAGTCTTTATCTCCTTACTAATTACTCTAAATACCACGTTTTACCGTCATCATTCGGGTGCCAATGCATTTCAAGCCTTTTTCCTCAACGTTCGATCAAAAGAGGATCCATTTCCTATACCATTCGATCGGAGCTGTGTTCTTCCATTATGGCAACTGCCTTCGAGCATCAGGCTTTTAACATCGAGAAAGAGAGTATTTCTGTTTCTAGTTTCACTTACCAGTCTGTTCGTAATTTCAGATGGCTTTTAACGTGTGTGTTCCAGGACTATGTCACAGCCCTTGTACCCAACAGTTCCCACGACTGTACCTGGATTATATTACACTGTACCTAATGCACCTCACCTACAGCCACACCTGGATTATACTACAATATACCACACGGTTATGACAACTTGGTCTGGAATATGTGAAAGTCCTTGCAGCTAATGGTTCCTACGATAGTATTTAGATTATATGACAACATCTAGTGTTTTCCTACAGCTGTACCTAGATTATACTACAGTATACCAAAAGCTTCCCACAGCTGTACCTAGATTATACCACAATATACCAAAAGTTTCCTACAGTTGTACATAGACTATCCTCCAATATACCAAAAGGTTCCTACAGGTGTACCTAGACTATACTACAATATACCAAAAGGTTCCTACAGCTGTACCTAGATTATGCTACAGTCCTCTCTCTTTAAAGGTTCCCTAAATCCATACCCGATTATCCTGGTGAACTTATTGGTTTCCTTTCTGCAATTGCTACCACTGTGCTTGGGTTTTGCTCCAGTGTACCTAAAGGGCTTCCATCCCTACAGCGTCCTTACGTCTCCCGGGCTCCTGGTGAGCAAGGATCCAAGCACCTCCATCCTACAGCAACAAACACAACAACAAGTGGCCGGGGGAGGAAAAGGAGGGAGGTGGGAGGAAGAAGAACGGCAACCTACAACGATACATTAAAAAGGAAGAGAGATACACCACGCGCATCATCTCCTAGTCGTTTCTGAACTGCCACTGAGAAGGACCAGTTTCGCTGTGTATGAAAAACAAGAACTGCTGAAACTCCACTGGTCTGTGTACATGAAACTTCGCTGGTCTGTGTACATGAAACTCCACTGGTCTGTGTACATGAAACTCCGCTGGTCTGTGTACATGAAACTCCACTGGTCTGTGTACATGAAACTCCGCTGGTCTGTGTACATGAAACTCCACTGGTCTGTGTACAGCCAAGAGCAACAGCAAGCGAGGCAACAGAGGCGTCAATCGCAGGGTCGGAGGCTCTGCTTTCTAAGTGCACTGATCAATCTCCTGTTACGACATTACCAACTTCCTTCTCTGAGCGGATAAATTCAACTCTCCGTTTATGACGACAGATCAATTACTTAGCTCTGACTGGGATGATTATATTCATGATTCCGTCTTTCAACACGCCCGTGAACAACACCTCCTAATCCTTGAGTACGATGGGATTATCCATGGCCTCTGACCTGGTCGTAGAGTCGCTTTCAAGAGTCGTGCCGTCGTCTTCGGGAGGCTGAATGGCTGTGAAATGAGGAGGAAGCGGGAGAGACGACGAGAAGATTGTTGACACTGAGTGAGGGGGTGGGGTGAGGAAGAGGAGCCAAGATGAACTTGTTCCACGCCTGCGGGATTTGGGATCAGTCTCAAGGACAAGAGACAGATCACCAGCCATCATCCATCAGGGTTTAATTCACTAAGCTTAGAGATAACTTATACACGTCCATTACAGAGATAAGATAAGATAAAAGATAATCCGGCAGCTTTAGAAAGCTTCAACATAACAATACTCAGCTCGCGAAGGGAAGACACGCACTCCTCAACTGCCATGCACTTACCCGCCCAGATGAAACAAACATCATGTTTAATAACCTATGGTCACAGGTTATATATATATATATATATATATATATATATATATATATATATATATATATATATATATATATATATATATATATATATATATATTTGAACGATTTGAATGGATCATAAGAAACATTTCTGTAGTTATACCAACTGTGTCTACAACGAAAACGGAAAATGAGGTGACGATGGGCTGATAAGCCTCGTGACGATGGGATGGTAAACCGCGTAAAGTTGAGCAGGTAAACTACGTGACGATGGGATGGTAAACCACGTGAAGATAGGCAAGTAAACTACGTGACGATGGGATGGTAAACCACGTGAAGTTGGGCAGGTAAACTACGTGTGAAGCTGTGCTAGCATATTCCTGCAATTCAACTACCCACAACAATACCCCCAGATCTTAGGATCACCGTCGCTAGCACTTACCAAAAATGCGTCAACCTTTGGTCTCGCGACGTCACACCGATGGGACCTCCAACAACACGGAGTGAAAGGTCCCGAGGCCAGCGTATCTGTATCTCTCTCTCTCTCTCTCTCTCTCTCTCTCTCTCTCTCTCTCTCTCTCTCTCTCTCTCTCCTCCAAGCGTCTTATCTTTTTCAATGAACGCGTTTTATCAGCCGTAAACAACGAGCACAGTCAAATGCTACAAAAGAACTGTATTGCGTTCATCGCGGGATAAGGGTGTTTTGAAACGCGGGCAGCAAAGTTCCTTTAACTAGTATGGTATGTAAATTACCTCCAGCAGGCGATGAAAAATATGAAAAAATATGTATATATGTATGTATTATCACAAACAATACGACAATCACGTAGACAAGTGAAGTAATCCGTTCTCATCCTGCGAGATGAATAAAAACCGTTTCTATAATCAAGTAAATGGACGTGTACATTAGAGAATACACTGGTGACGTGAAGAAACCATGTGCAATAAAGAGAGAGAGAGAGAGAGAGAGAGAGAGAGAGAGAGAGAGAGAGAGAGAGAGAGAGAGAGAGATGATGCTACACTAATGAATCCTGCATGTGCTCATGCGCTGAAGGCATTACCGGATCTCGCCTGCCTCTCCAGGTTACGCCGCGAGTGAGAGAAGCCATCGCCGGCGGCTGGACTTGGAGATCACACACCACCGATCATATCGCACTCCGACGGTAAAGTAAAAAAAAAACAAAAAAAAACATAATGTATATATATATATATATATATATATATATATATATATATATATATATATATATATATATATATATTTCTTTCTTTTTTCTTTCAAACTATTCGCCATTTCCCGCATTAGCGAGGTAGCGTTAAGAACACAGGACTGGGCCTTTGAGGGAATACCCTCACGTGGCCCAATATTTATGTTCTGAGGTATCACTACATCAACGCGACGACGGAGGGTGGTATTACCAGCACTTGCAAGCAAACCCAGTTCTTTCTTCCCCTGACACCACCAACACCTCAACACGCAGTGTGCCCTCGACAAACAATGTACCACGTTCGTCACAGAGTCAAACCCGACCTCTACCAACCCCTCTGTCATCATCCCGAGGAACAGCACAGACTGGGGTGGTATTGCTGCTGCTCCTGCTCCTCCTCCTCCTCACCCAAACACGTCCTCGAAGGCTTCAAGAAACACGTCACAATTCAACTGCGATCTTGAGAGTTGACATTGTTCCAACGGGGGCGCGGACTGGATCACCCTCCGACGTCGATCCATTGACACAATCGCTAAAAATCAAGTCTGTCGTGAATTCTTATTAGACCCTGAATAACTCTCTCTCTCTCTCTCTCTCTCTCTCTCTCTCTCTCTCTCTCTCTCTCTCTCTCTCTCTCTCTCTCTCTCTCTCTCTCTCTCACAATTAAAAATCTTACCTGTGGGCCAAGAAAAGTTCAAAGGCCTTCGTCACGTAAGGAACATATTATTAGATTCACCCATCCACCTCTTTGCATCTAAAGAAGGAAAAAAACGAAACAGTATCACGTTTTTATTCTTGTCATATATTTTTCTATCAGCATACACGCTGAAGGCTATTTATGTATGTTTTTTTCCCCAACACTGAAAATTTAATTGACTCGATGTCATACACGATTACATAAAAGTATCGTGCATATATATATATATATATATATATATATATATATATATATATATATATATATATATATATATATATATATATATATATACTTTTCCATCAGTCGAGGAAATTGCGTCATCACTTGACTGTCAATATTCCATCAGTGAGTGTCTGTTGAAACATATGGTCGTGAAAAACAAAAATTCTCCTCTCGAATTATATCGACGCCTACGCGTCCCAGACCTTCCCCCATCCCCCACCTCTCCCCCAACCCCCAAGCCCCCTCGCTTCGTCCGGAGCCAAAATTGGCACGGCAAGTCCGCCTCTTCAGCACGGCGGCGGCACGACCACTGGGTGCGATGGCGCGGCATCTGGCCTGACCCCTTAAGCTTAGTCAGGTCCAGGAGACCAGGTCCTCGTACCCTAAAGGGCGTCGTAAGGTCGTGTTCGAGAGGTAGGCACACTTAATAGCCATCTGTCATTCTGTCAGGGGGCTGGACGGGGAGGTAGGCAGGCAGGAAGTAACGTGCTCTACGGGGTTCTCTATGGCCAAGAAAGCCGAAGCTTTGACAGTAAAACAGTGACGCACAGTTCCCACCAGACTGTAAGCTTCTCTGCACGCCACACCGCCACACAAACGCTAGGGGTCGCCAGCCCCCCCCCAGCATGAGCACAGTGCATCACGTGATGATGGTACGCTGGAGGCGAGGAAGCGGATCATGATCAATCTAACAGTACAAAAAAGGACAGTGATGATAGCAGACCACGCTGCGTGACGTACCCGTCAGAATGGAAAATGACATAAGCATATCACAAAGGTTTACGTGTACGTCATACGAGTCCGGACGCAAGCACGGACGCACACACGGATCAGCTCTGCTCGTCAGAAATGATATATCGCTACGATCACGTCCCGCGATGAAGCCTCGACAACCTAAACGAAGCTTAACTCAAAATTCACATGGAAAAAAAAAACTGTTTTCTGTAATCTCTCTCTGGAAAACCTATTCCATAAATAAATAGACAATTTAATGAAACCATATGTTGACATGTGTCATTTCACAGCCAATGCAGTTTTTATTTTTTTTTTCAAACCCCGAACTGCATCGAAAAAGATCGACCTCAAACTGTCATGAACCCGAACCACGCATAGTCTTGATGCTAATGAATGATGGGCGCTGAAAATGAACATCTGTTTCTTTCCATTCACTTCTAGTCCATCAGTAATGACGCCCTTTACAGCATACTGCAGAACTCAGACCTGAATCATCCTCAGTTTCAGGAGCAACAGAATCATGAACAGGAATACAGAAGGTTCTCGTTCACGGGAAGAAACGACAGATCTAAACCTTTCGCTGATGCAGGTGATCAACCTTTTGAACAGGACGGTATGACCCTCCGGAACAACGATATGAACCTCGAGGACAACAATATGACCCTTGCGTATGATGGCTCGGTGACATTTACACCCGGCCATTTCGATAAAGTCGAAGGCCTCGACATCATGCATCAATGGTCGTGCTAAGGAGTCATACTGACGTCGTGATCAAGGCTCGTACCGCCGTCGTCCTCAAGACCTACAAAGAACCAGCAGGGGCGGCCTAGGAACCCAACGTCGGCCGGGACAAGTGAAGGCCTTGATGGTAATGGTATAACGCCCACATGAAGACCAGAACCTTTGCCACGAAGCTTCCAGTCAAAGACGAGCCATTGTTCACTTCCGAGGTCGCCGAGGATTTCGTGTTTTTCCTCTAACTTCATCAAGCTCGTTGCGGCATAAAAAAAAAAAAAAAACTGCATCAGCTGTACTTGCCGTCGGTCGTAACTTAGCGTGGCCGGACGCTTCCTATCCTAGTATCGGAACATTTTGCTTCCTCTTGGCTGAAGGTGTTGCATCCCCGAGAATGAACGTTTATGTACGGATTCCTTAGAGCTGCAGTCTACAGTCGGAGATGGCGCTTCTTTTCATAAACAGCAGAGAGAGGCTGCTCTAGAGGAGAGAGAGAGAGAGAGAGAGAGAGAGAGAGAGAGAGAGAGAGAGAGAGAGAGAGAGAGAGAGAGAGAGAGATTCTTGGCGGGCGAGGTACTGGGAACGTTACTTTTCCCGGTAGGTCCTTCTTCCGCCACGAGGGATGCGAGGCTGTTAGCCCTTCTTCGCGGGAACTGCGGCTTCACTGCCACGGCTGGGTGAAGCGAGACGTTAACACGGGGATAAACTCCTTATAATCCTCGATGGCGGTCGTGCAAAAGAAAATGCTCCGTGAGGAGACTGCACTAGCTATATATGCCTATGTGCCCACCCTCCAATAATCCACCTTTGTGGTGTTTTGGTCCTACAGTCTCTCATTCCCTTTGTATTTCAGTGTTCCAGGTCTTCAGTATGTAAGCCCTCTAGCATTCTAGCCTTCCCTACGTTCCAACCTTACACAATTTCGTGTTGTGAGAGTCCCCGAGTCCATTCCTGATGTATTCCTTGAATTCATCAATCAGACTGCTGCAACCCTGCAGTATCACGCTAAGAAATCTGACCCTTTCTTAAAGAACAAAAATAGAATCTGTTTACCTTGGCTCTTATCATCCTTCCTTGCACCATATACAATTTTACACGAATTCTTCGTGTTGGCTGACACACTAATCTGGGTTTTTCTTTCCTTTTACAAGCTATCTATCATCAATCACAATCAAACTATCGTCCCCTTGCCTGTACTTTGCCTGTTACGAATCTACCAACCACTCATGTCCTAATCCAAGAAGTTAAACGTCGATTACTGCAGTGCCCAGACTACAAGTGGTCCGTCCAAATGGTTACCATCATGTATGCAACCGTACCCCCCCGAGTTCTCAAAGCTTCACGTCAATTTCTGTCATTTTATGCTGCGTTCCCCCAATGATTCTAGACCCAGTAGTGGTTCCATTCAGTCTCCCCGGCGAACCTTTTGTCTTTCAGCTTTCCGCTTTAGCAGTTCTCCGATATTCCTCAGGTTTATTGCTGAACCTCCTTGAGCACGAAGGTACAAATCCTTGAGCACGACAGTAAGGCCCTTTGAGCATGCTGGTGCGACCGCTGAGTATAATGGCTTAGCCTTTGACATGACCCTTGAGGCCAGACCTAGCCTTTGACATGACCCTTGAGGGATATACCACAGGCCAGACCAATATAACCATGAGATGTAACATCGTGCTCAACGACCGACCGTACCATCGTGTTCAAGGGCTGTACTGCCGTACTCAACGACTGTACCATCGTGCCCATCGTGCTCAAGGGCTGTACTGCTGTACTCAACGACTGTACCATCGTGCTCAAGGGCTGTACTGCTGCACTCAACGTCTGTACCATCGTGCCCAAGGGCTGTACTGCTGCACTCAACGACTGTACCATCGTGCTCAAGGGCTGTACTGCTGTACTCAAAGACTGTAATGTCGTCGTGCTTGAGGGACCAAGTCTTTGCGTCGGCCTCCAGGGGCTCCAGCGACCCAGCCGTGCAAGGAAATACTTCTTCGTCCCACCACTTCTCCAGCTCTTTAGCCTCCATTTTCTTTTAAGAGTGCAGTGAGGAAAGAAAAAAAAAAAATAAAACAGAAGAGTCCACCACGATTGCAGACTTTCCAAAACTTCCACTTTGGAGATGCATCTTATTATGGAAAACTTCAGCTCGTGGGTAAAAATTCATGAGAAATGATCCTGAATGACGAAATGATTAAACCCTACACTCGCACTTTTCTATACCTTTAATGATAATAATAATAATAATAATAATAATAATAATAATAATAATAATAATAATAATATAATAATATGATAATAATGATAACAATAATAATAATGATAATAATAATAATAATAATAATAATGATATGATAATAATAATAATAATGATAATAAAACTAATAATTAATGATATTAATAATTCATCAGTTGGCCTCAAAGGCTTTTTACCTGATTTAGAGATATATTTATGTCCTAAAAAGTATGTGCATTTCAGGGTATAATTTCTACAAGAAAGTGAATCCAACAAAAACAATGGAACGGTATCAGATACGCAGGGGGGGAATGATGCCGTTGAAAAAAAAAAAATGCTCACGTGAAGATATGAGACAGAAGTAACGGCTGAAATACCAAAGAAAGGAATAGAAATTTAAAAATGAAGGCAGCAGTTTTAATTGTAGGAACGGTGCCAGTAGTAGCTGTAGTAGGGAGAACGAGTACCACACAGCCGTAACAATAGTAGCGTTACACACCGTAGTCATGATAACGACATCTACATCGGAGCTGCCTGCACCACCGCTACCTGCACCAGAAGGTCGCTTGGGCGAGATAACGCAACGCCTTCCTCCAGACAACATCTCCCCCCCCCCCCTCACACCCCCCCACACACACACACACACACACACACACACAAAAGCTCCAGCCATTAAAACCCGAGACATCTAAACGTCTCGTCGAGATCTTCCGACTGTTATTCAGATATTAACAAAACCCTTCTCCCCCCCACACTCCTCTACCGGGGAGGAGGGAGGG
Source organism: Panulirus ornatus (assembly GCF_036320965.1). Classification (NCBI taxonomy): domain Eukaryota; kingdom Metazoa; phylum Arthropoda; class Malacostraca; order Decapoda; family Palinuridae; genus Panulirus; species Panulirus ornatus. Next base: position 56,836,404 of record NC_092237.1, on the reverse strand, counting down.
GATGATGGGGGGGAGATCAGAGGTCCCCCCGAGGGAAGGCCAGGGAGACAAAGACATTCAGAAAGTTTGCAAAAAGAAGTTGAGGACGGTGGAAAACAGCTCAGAACAAAAGGTCAACCGGCGAGGAGAAGGAGAGAAAGAGAGAGAGAGAGAGAGAGAGAGAGAGAGAGAGAGAGAGAGAGAGAGAGAGAGAGAGA